>NW_017670544.1:469182-495038 GCF_001879085.1 Nicotiana attenuata
GGTTGCACGCCGCAACAGTGATAATTGTGGATCGGGTTGCACGCCGCAACAGTTATTGATGCAAATGTGTTTAGTGTCGGTATTAGTTTCTTGTTCGCTTTAAATTGTAAATTGCACCTAGATTGATTACTTCTGATTTACTGTTACTGTTGTTATCTCCCCACAGCATGTTTCCCCCTCCCATATTTCTAGTTGCTTGGTATCTTGTTTCCGTTGTATATTTATAACTGCACAGGTTTATGTGGTGTCCAGTCTAGCCTCGTCACTACTTCGCCGGGGTTAGGCTAGACACTTACCAGCACATGGGGTCGGTTGTGCTGATGCTACACTCTGTGCATTTTTGCACAGGTCCAGGTATTGAGCAGCAGCAGCAGCATTAGCACGGGGGCGCACCTTCAGTCCAGAGAGAGACCCGAGGTAGTTTGCAGGCGTCCGCAGGCCCGGCGTCTCCCTTCTATCTTTACATTTTGGCTGTCATCTCATTGTACCCGAGATAAATAGATTATGTTTCTTTCAGACTTTGTATGTAGAACTCCTTAGATGTTCGTGAGTATGTGACTTCACTCCCGGGGTAGAGATATATGTGTGGAACTTCTATATTATTGATCATCTATCTACATTTAAGTCTTCCGCTTATGATTTTAATTCCGTCGCCTTTATTTAATGCCGTTAATTGTTAAAAGGGAACAGGTGTTTAATGAATTTGTTAATTTAGTTGGCTTGCCTAGCTCCGTTAGTAGGCGCCATCACGACTCCCGATGGTGGAAAGTCCGGGTCGTGACACATGAGAATAAGTATGATGAATTCCTTAACCGGAGCTGCTTCTGTTGATTATTATTCTACAGTTATAGATGGAACTTCAATTGTGCACGTGCATGCATGCGCTGCTGCAATACTTGTAATTATATCTGTGAAAGGGAAACTTTCCAGCCAATGACCCGTTACAGCAAGAACATAGAATGTCAGTTGCCGAGCCACATATTGGAGCAGAAAACTGAGCCAGCGCCTTGAGCTTTGAGGGCTGCAGCAGCAGTTAATGTTTTCTCAGTTGCAGCTGCTCTTTTTTCCCTTTCAGAATTTATCTTCTTAATTCTCCTGATTGGCAAAACAAAGAAAACATATCAGAGACCAGCACTTCCAGGACTAATTCCCATTCGAACAGTTATTATAAGCGCATAACAAGAATACGGCTGTTCTGTGACCTCTTTTGATATTTTTGCCGAAAGAGTAGAATGAGATTGTCCTTTAAGGGCTGAAGCAACAAGCATTCCTCTCTCAGATTCAGATGGAGCAGTTTGGACTTCAGCAGCCTCAACCTACAAAATTAATGTGAGAATGCTGCGAGATAGAGAGATTATAGTAGGATGAACAAATTAGCCCTTGTGTGGATACTTAAGAGGCAAATGTACCTTATATGCTGCTTACAGAACTCTTTTTTTCCTCATCCGAGGGAGAAAAAATACAAGGAAGAGACACAATTAATATATTATTGAAGAGAAAATTTCTGACAACCAAAAAAAAATTACTCTAGGACTTTTGCTTCTTAATTCATGCCATGCAATCCGGCTAAAGCAAAACTATGGACCAACAATTACTTTTGCAAGAAAGCACTAAGACAGTATGTGGAAAAAATATCGGAATCATAAACTACTTGGAAAATAACTTAACACAACACCTGAGCCTTCTTTTGCCTTGCTTTCTGCAATTTCCTCGACTCTTTTGCCCTAACTTTCTTCTTAGCGTCTTTCTCTACCTGGGGAGAGAGAAATGCAATTGTACATATTAGATAGCCACAATGCAGCATAAAATATATTTTCACTGAATGGTTTTCTAGCTGAAAAATGAGAAACAACACATGCCAAAGTAAATTAACTTGATTATTATATCTTGTGTCCCCAATCGCTTTATGATGTAGTAACTGACAGACAGGATTAGACAGAATACTGTGAGCGTTACTGTGTTAAAACACAAAATCAGAAAAACAAAACTGTTAGAAGAATTAAAGAAATCTGGAAAAAATAGTAGAGTTTAAGAAATATTCCGAGTCCTGTGTGTCCTTAAGGAATTTTAACCCCCTCACACGTTGCCAAGGTAATGGATTAAATCCTCCCAGGATAAAACGGAATAAACCTTCCTGCAACAGTGACAATACAAACTGCAGGATACCAACGAACTTAAAGAACGGAGCAAAATCACACTTACGAATTTGAGAGAGAGAGACTGCGAATTAGAATGCAGTATATTCAGAAAGAAAGAAGTTCTGGAGTGTTTTTCGTGTGTAGAAAATGGAGCCTTGCCTCAGAATTTATAGGCAATTATCAGAAGAGGTGTCTGGAAAAGGTGCCTTTTCAGAAGAATACGCTGCCTGCCGCGGTTCTACCGCGGTCGGGGCAGAACCGCGGTCAGAGAGGCTTTCTGAACCTGCCTGCCGCGGTTCTACCGCGGTCGCGGCCTTCAGCAGGGTTCTGGCGTATTTTCAGCAGTGATTTGGCATTTAATTAATTATTAAATAATTAAATAAATTTTGTCCAAAAATAATCTTATCGATCGATCATTTGACAAATCCAAATCCAAATTCAAATCCAAATCCAAAGCCGAAGCCGAGCCGAGCGACAACGACGATGGCGCGAGGGTTAATTCTCTTCAACTCCTTTTAAGAGCTTTAAGAAGAATTCTATATATAAGCACACAAATGTGGTTGTCCCTCACCAATGAGGGACAAAGTGCAAGACAAAAGTTCACTTCTTCAAATTTTCGATTTCCCTCCATTTCCAATTCACACTTCTTCTACTTTAAAGCCCAATGGATTAAAGTCCAACAATCCCCCACATGAATGGGAATGGCTATATCAAGAAAGATCATAGATGAAAGCTATGTGATTTTGCAAGTAAGGATTAATTGCATTTGGATAAGTAGGTTTCCCTTTGAACTTTCCGTAGTGAACATATGTCGGATATACTCGGTCAATCGGTAGATTTGATATCTTTGAACCGTCGAACTTTAGTGTATACCTAGACAACCATATGTCACACAATCAACCCTTAACCGTCTTTTAGTTCTCATTGTTGTGTTCGTTTTAGCCATGAACACCGCCTGGTTTCATAAGTGCATAGAGAATTGGCCTTACAGAATTCTCATTGAAGCGGCTTCCACTTCACACTTACATAGGTGATTCCTAAACGTGTAATCCTTTAGATTGACACTATTTGATAAATACCTCATCAAACTTAGGTATCATTAAAGAACATGTAAAGTTCTATCCTTGTTACTGAACATTGTCTTCATCACGAGAATGGACCAAAGATTTTATTTTGACAACGTTGAACCGGTCAATCACAACTTTGTTTGAGCTCCTTGAACCTAGATCTCGGAACATCCAAAATTCTAGGTAGAGTTACCGCCATGTTGACTTGTCCTCGGCCATAGTCCCATTCCCTTAGATGATTTCTCAACTCCCTCTCTAGTTAAGCCTTTTGTAAGCGGATCCGCCACATTATCCTTTGATCTTACATAATCAATAGTGATAATTCCACTAGAAAGTAGTTGTCTAACGGTGTTATGTCTTCGTTGTATATGACGAGACTTTCCGTTATACATAACGCTCCCTGCCCGTCCTATTGCAGCCTCACTATCGCAATGTATGCAAATAGGAGCCAAAGGTTTTGGCCAGAACGGAATATCTTCTAAGAAATTCCAAAGCCATTCAGCTTCTTCACCGGATTTATCCAAAGCTATAAACTCTGATTCCATTGTAGAGCGAGCAATGCACGTTTGTTTGGAAGACTTCCAAGATACTGCTCCTCCACCAACAGTAAAAACATATCCACTTGTGGACTTTGTTTCTGATGAGCCGGTTATCCAATTAGCATCACTATATCCTTCGATAACCGCAGGATATTTATTGTAGTGCAAAGCGTAGTCTTGGGTATATTCCAAATATCCCAGAACTCCTTTCATTGCTACCCAGTGATGTTTGTTGGGATTACTTGTGAATCGACTAAGTTTACTTATCGCACAAGCTATATCAGGTCGTGTATTGTTCTTGATGTACATTAAGCTTCCCAACACACGAGCATACTCCAATTGAGACGTACTTTCACCTTTATTCTTTATAAGATGATGATTTAAGTCAATTGGAGTTCTTGCACTTCTAAATTCCAAGTGTTTGAATTTTTCAAGTACCATTTTCACGTAATGTGATTGAGACAAAGCTAGACCTTGAGGAGTCCTCTGGATTTTAATTCCTAGAATTACATCGGCAACTCCTAAGTCTTTCATATCAAACTTACTAGCAAGCATGCGCTTAGTAGCTTGAATGTCGGCAATGTCTTTGCTCATTATTAGCATATCATCAACATATAAGCAAACAATGACTATATGATTTGGAACGTTCTTAATGTAAACACATTTATCACATTCATTAATCTTAAAGCCATTTGACAACATTGTTTGGTCAAATTTCGCATGCCATTGCTTGGGTGCTTGTTTTAGTCCATAAAGGGACTTAACAAGTCGACACACCTTCTTTTCTTTTTCCGGAACCACAAACCCTTCAGGTTGGTTCATGTAAATTTCTTCCTCTAGATCACCATTTAAGAAGGCTGTTTTTACATCCATTTGATGGATTTGAAGACCATACAAGGCGGCTAACGCTATTAGCATCCGAATGGATGTAATTCTTGTTACCGGCGAGTATGTGTCAAAATAGTCAAGACCTTCTCGCTGTCTAAATCCTTTGACAACAAGTCTTGCCTTGTATTTGTCAATAGTACCATCGTCTTTCATTTTCTTCTTGAAAATCCATTTAGAACCCAACGTTTTGTTACCTGGAGGAAGATCAACCAATTCCCAAGTATGGTTGCTCAATATGGATTCTATTTCACTATTGACAGCTTCTTTCCAATATTGTGCCTCTGAGGAAGACATTGCTTCCTTGAAGGTACGAGGCTCATTTTCTAACAGAAAAGTCAGAAAATCTGGACCGAATGAAGTAGATGTCCTTTGACGTTTACTTCTTCTCGGATTTTCTTCATTAGGCATATCATCTATTATTTCCTCCCGAAGTCGTTTTGACTTTTGGCAGGTCACTTCACTTTCCTTTTTATATGGAAAAATAGTTTCAAAGAATTCAGCATTATCTGATTCTATTATCGTATTAATGTGAATCTCAGGATTTTCTGATTTATGAACCAGAAAACGATATGCCTTGCTATTGGTTACATATCCAATAAACACACAATCAACCGTTTTTGGACCTATCTTAACCCTTTTAGGTTTAGGAACTTGTACCTTAGCTAAACACCCCCACACTTTGAAGTATTTCAAGCTAGGCTTCCTTCCTTTCCACTTCTCATAAGGAATGGATTGTGTTTTACTATGAGGTACACGGTTGATTATTCGGTTAGCTGTAAGTATAGCTTCCCCCCACAAGTTCTGTGGTAAGCCAGAACTTATTAGCAATGCATTCATCATCTCCTTCAACGTTCGATTCTTTCTCTCCGCAATTCCATTAGATTGTGGAGAGTAAGGGGCAGTTGTTTGGTGAATAATGCCATTTTCCAAACATATTTCTTCAAAAGGAGATTCATATTCGCCACCCCTATCACTTCTTATCATTTTGATCTTTTTGTTTAGTTGCGTTTCAACTTCACTCTTGTATTGCTTGAAAGCATCAATTGCCTCATCTTTACTATTAAGTAAATAAACATAGCAGTATCTCGTGCTATCGTCAATAAAAGTAATAAAATACTTTTTCCCACCGCGAGATGGTGTTGACTTCATGTCGCAAATATCTGTGTGAATTAAGTCTAAAGGACTTGAATTCCTTTCAACGGACTTATAAGGATGCTTAGCATACTTTGATTCCACACATATTTGACATTTAGAATTAATGCAATCAAATTTTGGCAATACTTCTAGATTTATCATCTTTCGCAATGTTTTGAAGTTTACGTGACCTAAACGCGAATGCCATAAAGTGTTTGACTCAAGCAAGTAAGAAGAAGCATTCACTTTATTGATAGGAACTGCTATTACATTTAGCTTAAAAAGGCCCTCATTTAGGTAACCTTTTCCTACATACAAATCGTTCTTACTTAGTACAACACTATTAGAAACAAAAATACATTTGAATCCATTCTTGACAAGAAGTGAGGTAGACACAAGATTCTTGCGAATTTCTGGAACATGGAGGACTTGGTTTAGAGTCACTATTTTTCCCGACGTCATCTTCAACGCAATCTTGCCAACTCCTTCAATTTTGGCCGTAGATGAATTTCCCATGAAGATTGTCTCGTCGGGACCTGCGGGGGCATAAGAAGAAAATAACTCCTTGTTAGCACAAACATGGCGGGTGGCTCCAGAATCTATCCACCATTCTTTCGGATTTCCTACCAAGTTGCATTCAGACAACATGGCACACAAGTCTTCCATTTCATCTTCAACCATGTTGGCTTGATTCTTTTTCTTCTTATCATTCTTTGGCGCACGACAATCCACTGCCTTATGCCCAGATTTTCCACAGTTGTGGCAATTACCCTTGAACTTCTTCTTACTTGGGTAATTCTTTGGTCCAGAAGCTTTCTTCCTCTTCTTATTTTGTGGTGCCTCCTCAACAATGTTTGCCCCCATTATTGTCGAGTGTCCACGTGACTTCTTTTCAGCATTTTTGTTGTCCTCTTCTATCCTCAAACGAACAATCAAGTCTTCTAGTGTCATTTCCTTCCGTTTGTGTTTAAGATAGTTCTTAAAATCCTTCCACAGCGGAGGTAACTTCTCAATGAAAGCAGCGACTTGAAAGGCCTCATTTATGACCATACCTTCAATAACAAATTCATTATTAATAATAAGATAAATCTTATTAATAAAATTATTGATTTGGGTCATACCTTCAGCAAGGAGGTCATGTACAATGACTTGTAGTTCTTGGACTTGAGTTATGACTGACCTAGTGTCAATCATCTTGAAATCCAAGAACCTTGCAGCCACGAACTTCTTAAGTCCGGCATCCTCAGTCTTGTACTTCTTCTCAAGCGCATTCCATAACGCTTTTGAAGTTTCCATGACACTATAGACATTGTACAAGCCATCTTCCAAACAACTCAAAATGTAATTTTTGCACAGGAAATCAGAATGTTTCCATGCTTCAGTTACAACAAGTCGTTCATCATCCGGAGTATTTTCAGCCATGACCGGAGGATCCTCCTTGATGAAACGTTGCAAACTCAACGTAGTAAGATAGAAGAGCATCTTCATTTGCCAGCGTTTGAAGTCAATACCGGAAAACTTTCCGGGTTTTTCTGCCGGTGCCATAGCATGAGCAGGAGTAGAACGGCTTGACGAGGCAGCAACACTCGTAACAGTAGCACCCGTTCCCGCAACACTTCCATTAGTTTGGTTTTCATTCGTCATATTTCTATAAAGTTGAAAACAATACAGAACTTTGTTAAATCAGTGAAGTTTTGATATCTTCAAACTGAATATCAACCAAACATACAACACGTAACAATGGTGAAGTTTTTAAATACTTCAAACCCGTACGTTTATTATTCCGACAAAGTTTTTATGTACTTTAAACCGGACAGAAAGAATTATTGGAGTAGAAAGCAACAAGGCTTTAGTCTCCAAAACAGTATACAAAATATGAATAACAGTTTTATATATGTTTTAACACAGAAACGTTAGTATTAAAATTCCTTAAGCTTGTGAGCATTACTGTGTTAAAACACAAAATCAGGAAAACAAAACTGTTAGAAGAATTAAAGAAATCTGGAAAAAATAGTAGAGTTTAAGAAATATTCCGAGTCCACAATTTGTTTGTGTGTCCTTAAGGAATTTTAACCCCCTCACACGTTGCCAAGGTAATGGATTAAATCCTCCCAGGATAAAACGGAATAAACCTTCCTGCAACAGTGGCAATACAAACTGCAGGATACCAACGAACTTAAAGAACGGAGCAAAATCACACTTACGAATTTGAGGGAGAGAGACTGCGAATTAGAATGCAGTATATTCAGAAAGAAAGAAGTTCTGGAGTGTTTTTCGTGTGTAGAAAATGGAGCCTTGCCTCAGAATTTATAGGCAATTATCAGAAGAGGTGTCTGGAAAAGGTGCCTTTTCAGAAGAATACGCTGCCTGCCGCGGTTCTACAAATCTTACCAAAAATAATCTTATCGATCATTTGACAAATCCGAAGCCGAAGCCGAGCCGAGCGAGCGACGACGACGGCGCGAGGGTTAATTCTCTTCAACTCCTTTTAAGAGCTTTAAGAAGTGATTCTATATATACGCACACAAATGTGGTTGTCACTCACCAATGAGGGACAAAGTGCAAGACAAAAGTTCACTTCTTCAAATTTTCGATTTCCCTCCATTTTATTTCCCTCCATTTCCAATTCACACTTTTTCTACTTTAAAGCCCAATGGCTTAAAGTCCAACAAATACAACCATCAAATTTACTTTGGACTATGGTAAAATATATTCTCTTATGAAGGAATTTAATGTAACTTAAATTACTGTCAACAATGACAATGGATGGAAAAATATTAGGAACAATCAAGTCCTTCAATTCATAACAGCTTCTGACTTCCGTAACATAATAAGAAGAGAAGGTGACCAATATTAAAGTGTGCTCAAATAAGTTATTACTCTATTTTTGATACATGCCTAATGACACTGTTTTCCACTTCCTAAATGAGAGAAACACCCTTACAATCTTCACAAACATTTATGAAAGAGATAATAATCGCTTGAACTTTCTAAATAAAAAAGGTGTAGGACAAGTCGGACAGGCCGTACATGACAAGTCAGACAGGCCCGATACAGGTCGAACAGGCGCAACATATGCTAAAACTTCATGAATTATTGTCTACATATAAATGAGCTCGAAATACATTAAGTACATATTTCTAAATTGGTTGCTTGAACTAATCCGCCCATCGCGCGGGTACGTATACTAGTTAAAAAAGAAAAAGAAAAGTATTATTTATGAACAAACGGGTCCTTAAAACTTTTTAAAACTCATCTTCAAAAATTCAGTGAAATGTATAACCAAACACTGATTTAAAAGTATTCTTTGAAAAAAAAAATTATGTCCAAACGGCTCCTAAGTAAAATTGGATTTATGTGAATACAATATGAGGCATAGGGGAATCCAATGTCTCAAGAAAACAAAAAATGTTCATAAACCACACGTATAAGACGGCTATCGAGTCAAAGTTTGTTACTTTTTTGCTGTTAATTTATTTCATATTATTAATCTCCCTGAGCATCTTATATTTATACTAGAAATTTATTAAACAAAATTTAAATTTTTATTTTATGGACGGAATCTGTTGGAAGTATGCTTTCTATTTACGCTTAATTATTTCCACATTTTCCTTCAATTTAAGGTGGGATTCTTCAATTGATTTGCTTTCTTATTCTTTAAAGATTCTTGATAGTATTTCCTCTTTTTATCAAAAAAAAAAAAAAGATTCTTGATAGGATGATGATGATCCACTAATACATGAAATACTAATAATTACGCTACATTTCGAGCAAGTTAAGATTTACTATATAAATATGTCGTGACATTTTATTTAAATTCATATCACACTAATATTACGTAAAATATATCATGTCACTTTATTAAGCTCATGTCACACTAAATTACGCAAGATATATCGTGTCACTTCATTTGAACTTATGTCACAATAATATTACGCAAAACGAAAATAAAAATAAAAAGTATTACAAGAAAATAAGAACATAACTAATACTACTGGGATAGGAAAGAACCATTTGATGCTTTTCTAAAATAGTCTTATCTTATAAAGTTCGGATTAATTATATCTAAGAGCGCATAATGCAACTTATTTAATTACTGTGATTATTTTTTGTATCTCTATTTCCTTTTCCTTATGGAAATCGCTTTAGCCCCACTTGCATCTATTTATAATTAGTTATTGCTACTTGATATATTTAACTCAATTAATTAGAGTTTATGCACTTCCATTATATTCAAATTCAGCTATGATGATAGGCTATAATTGCATATTTTAGTCGCTTATTACACTCGAATTTACTGCACTTTAATTGAGTTTGCGCTTTAATCGCTAGTGTTTTGCACTAATTGTGTGTTTTATGCCTTGTAGGTGTGATTCCGAGCTATATAGATGTTATGGAATGAATTTAAGTGATTTGAAGCTTTGAAGTCTGAGTAAAAGCTCAAGGAATTAAGCCGGGATCGTGTTCGGGGGTCAAATTTGATAATTAAGTACGAACGAAGGCTTGAGGAGGCATATTGCGCACTGTCTAGTAAAATAGACATAACTTTTTGCTCAGAACTCCATTTGGGCTCCACAATATATGGTTGGAAAGTTAACTCAAAGGGCTACAACTTTCATGTTTTACGTTTTTCCAAATTCCAAACAGAACAGGGTGAAAAACCGCGGTTTTGCCGCGACCGCGGCAGAACCGCGGTAGAAGATGGTCGCGGACAACTGAAGAATCAGAGGGCATGTTTGGCCGCGGTTCCACCGCGACCGCGGCAAAACCGCGGCAGGAAGCGAAAATTTCAGGGACTAAAGTGCAAAATATGGGATTTTAAGTCCTAAACCCTATATTAAACAAAGGAGGCCGGCCAAGAACAAGAGGGGGACATATTTTGGACACAAATTAGACCTAAGGAGGCGGAGAGACACTACTTTAGGGTTAGACAACACCCTTGGAGGCAAGAACACATTGGGAGCAAGGCGGAGAATTCTTCTACGAGTTTTTTCCTTCCTCTTCCTATTTTTCATTGTTGGTTATGACTTTTAGTATTGTAGTTTTACATACTATTATGAATAGCTAATTTGTTATCTAGAGTTTTGATAGAACCTTTTGTAGGATAAATTCTTGTTATGTTTTTATATAATTGAGCCATAGCTTTTCTCTATTTGTTCAACTACGTTTATATTCTGGTTGATTGAAGAGCTCTCAATTAGCTGTGCCTATTTAGTATGCATAACTCGGGAGAGAGTGCATATTTAGGTAATTGTTGAACAATACCACTCCCAGAGTATATGAGGGATCAATAACCGAGGGTTTAAAGGTGGGATTAGGGATAGCGAAGCCTTAGATGCGATCTGAAGTGAGCTGTATTAAAAGCCAGCTAGCGTAGCTCGGGAGAGTGCGTCTAGTAAATTATCATAATTACTCGGGAGAGATTTACGGTAATAAGAGTGCTCATGATCGGTAGAGAATACTTAGGCGAAATTATAGAAGACATAGCAGGAAGGATTCCGACAATAGGGGAAATCATAACTCTAGACCTCCTTAATATTTTCTCTAACCCTCAGTATCGTTAGTTGTTAATTTACTATTTTAATTTGTTAGTTAAGTAGTTAAACACAAGAATCTTAATATCTATAAGTTAGGAATTGTTCAAGCTTGTCTTCTTGGTGATAGTGAACAGTTGTAGCTAAACCTTAGTTCTCTGTGGGATTCGACTCCGGACTTGTAAACCGGATTATATTTGCAGCGACCGCTTTGTCCTTTTTATAAGGCATAGTTGGGCGTGATCAAATTTTGGCGCCGTTGCCGGGGAACTAACGGTGTAGTTGTAGGTGTACATATTGCTAGGTTTCAAGTTTGAACTTTTATTTTATTATTTGATTTTTTTTTTTAGTTTTATTTGTTTATTTGAGAAACATGACATCATGGAATTATGAGAATTTTGATGTTGGTAATTCTACTTTTAATCCTCCTTATGCATATTGTGAGGGAAACCACCCAGGGCAAAATTATCAAAATATTCCTGAGAGCGAGTTTTGTGCACCAACTCAATCTTATGTGTGGAATGTGTGTGATATGTGTGGTGGTCAAGATGGTCACTTTCACGGTTGTGCTTATATTTCTTACCTTCCCCCAACCCCTTACTTTGATGGTTCTTCTTTTTCTGGTGAAGTTAATAGGAACAAAGAACCTAGGGAAGCTGACCTAAAGAAGCTCGAAGATATGTTAAAGTGCATTTTGGAACAACAGAGTAAATTACTACTGCGGATAGAAAGGCAGGAGGAAACTATTCACAACTTGAAAGCTCACATGAGTCAACTAGTTGATGTTTTTAATGCTCAACAAGCCAATATTGTGAATAGTATCCAAGAAGAGCGTGAATTAGATACAAAAATTGATGAGCTAGAGGAGGAGGCTAGAGTAGAACACCAACAATCAATCGCACTAGATTTTGAGGATGTCGATGTTGTAGAAGAGATACTAGAGTCAACCAAGGATATTGAGGATACATATTTAGTTGACTCTATTGTCATTAGTGTTGAGAATGTAGATAGTCCCGATGTTCATGTAGTTGAGCGCATTGGTCCTCACTCCAAGCATTTTTCCACATTGTGTTTAGATGATGATATGGAAATAGAGTCGTCCGAGCCATTTGAGGAGTCAAGGAATGAGGAACAAAGTGCTTACATTCTCGAATTATTCTTGCCAGAAAGTCGGGATTACACACCTCATATAAAGGCCAAGAAGTGCAGAATACTACATTATTTTATTGGGTCAGTCAGATTCGTTCCACCACCCCAGGAGCATGATCATAGAGCAGAATCAAAACTTGGGGTCCGATTCATATGTTCAAAGTGGAGGCAGAAAGTGATTCACGTCGTGCCGCGACGTTAAATCAAGCGCTTGTTGGGAGGCAACCCAACTTTATTGTTTTCTTTTATTTTATTTTATTTATTATTTTAATTGTATTATTTTTGTAGTGTCAATTTTTTTATTTTCTAGGAGCATGGAAAGCAAAGGTATTGGAAGGATGCATCAGCAAACCAAATGGTTGGAACTAAGTGTGAGGTACCCACACGAAGGACCAAGCTTGGGAGAAGTCTGAGTACCCCATGAACTGCTAGTGCTTCGGCCTTTGGCCTACCAGGGAGTTTCTTTTACCCTCTTGTATGTATGGGTGTGCATTGGGGACAATGCACAATTTTAAGTGTGGGGTGAGGAGATTGTCTGGGTGGTTTTTCATGCTACTTTAGCTGTGTTTTTTTTTTTTTAAAGATTGGACTTTTCCTGATGACGGATCTTCTAGACAGTTTTCTTGAGGGAAGTAAGTCTAAAGAAAATACCAAAAAGATTTTTTGTTTTGTTAGGTAGTGTAGGAATTACCCCTTGGTTTTTCTTTAAACCACGATTCTTTTCCAAGGGTTTTATTTGAACCGGGTGTAGTTAATTTTTTTTGTGAGAATAGGAGCCATTGTGATTTGTTTTGAAATGAAGCAATATATCTTGACTTTGTTATGCCTTGAGAATAGTGAGTACTTTGGCTGTGACGCTTAGGCTCAGTTTTTGACTCTTGTATAAGTACCTTAAATTGTATGATCTTAAATTTGCTTAACTGCTCTGACTAGGGTGTCTTGATGAATCCAATCCTGAGTGAGTTATGTGCCATGTGTGTGTAAGGTCTTGTGATATTCTGTGCATTGCATTTGATGCCTAGAACTTGCCTCGTGTGTGTGCAAAGCGAAATAGTAGCTTTATTCAGTCTAGGAAGTGATATAGGCATTTCTTTGTTGAGCCAGATATGTATATTTTACCCGTCTAATTATTATGTATCGTAGTTAACCCCTTTGAGCCTGTAATCCTGTTTCTTTGGCAACCACATTACAAGTCTTACCCATTTGTTCGAATTAACCATCTATTTGAACCATTGTAACCTCTCATGAGCACTTGAATTATTTATGAACTTTGTAAAAGTTAAAGTGTGGGGTGGTTGGTTTGGCTTTTGAGTGGAACTAATGAAATAAGGAGAAAGGTGCACTGTTTTGAAAAAGGAAGAGCCACTTGAATTGAAAACAAAATAGTTGGATTGTTGTGGAAAAAAACAATCTTGATAAGTGGTGGCTCTTGACGTAAGTGTTCTTAAAGAAGTATGGGGTAATATAAATTGATGTGAAGGTGGAGTTTTGGTTTGACATAAGTATGGGGTTTAAATGTTAAAATGTATGTATTAAAGTGCTTAGGGAGGTGTAGTCACTCTTATATCTAAATGTATCCTACCCGTCCCGTAGCCGACATTACAACCAAATAAAGTCCTAATTGATCCAAGATTGAATGAGCTCGATTAGTGGAGTAGTACACTACGGGCAAGCTTATGGTGCATCTTTTGTGGCATATGAATGTTATTTCTGAGAGAGAGTGAATTCTTTCTATCTTGAGTTCCTAAGTGTTCTTAAATTTTATTGTGTGGAACTACTCTCTTTTGTTGTGTGAGGGCACTTGATTCATGAAGGAAAGGTAATGTCAGTCACCTCTATATTAGAGTAAGTGGGTGAGTTGTGAATAACGTGTGGTACTTGTGAGTCAAATCTTGAGGTGAAGATGTTACGCTTTTGTGCTTAGTCTATTTTAAATACTCTTGGTGTGATGAGTTAGGAGAATTGTTTAAAAAGGTCGTGTCTATAAAAAAAAGTGGAGTTTGATTGCTCGAGGACGAGCAATGGTTTAAGTGTGGGGTGTTGATGATAGGCTATAATTGCATATTTTACTCGCATATTACACCCTTTCAAGAACGTAACATCCTCTGCTTTTAATTAATTTATCTTTAATCCAGATTATTACATTCTTCTACTAGCCAGTATTGATCTAAAAGTTGCTTTCTTATTTTAATTATATGCAGACAATGACTATTTTTATTTTCATATCTTTCTTTCTGTTTATCCTACATGTGTATTTAAGGTGTAACTTTGATTTATTTTTATTTTTGCAATTGATAGATCTTGACTGGGATATTTAATGAATAGGTCAACATTGACATTTTATCTCCCTTTTTGATGCATTATTTTTTATTCGTTTTAGCAGACTAAGCAGAAGGCAGAAAAAGGCAATTATTTAAATGTAGTTTGTCAAAGTAAAGGAAGCTGATTAGTAAGCCTAACGCAGTAGGGTTTATTTTTAGGACTTTTTTAATTTTTAACCCGCGCAGAAACTATTTATATTCTGTAGTCGAAAAGTGTATGAAATTTGTATAATTTTTGTATATAATATACAGAATTTATATGTGCATACAAAAAAATATACAAAAGTTATATATTTTTTTGACTATTATTTTGAGAGTGGCTATACAGTGTCATTTCCCATATTTTTAGGGTTTTTTCACTTTTAGCCCGCGCATACACTATTTATATTCTGTAGCCAAAAAGTGTATAAAATTTGTATAATTTTTATATATAACATACAAAATATATATACACAAAACACATGCAAAAATTATATATTTGTTTGACTATTATTTTGAGAGCGGCTATACAGTATCATTTTCTCATATTAATATTATAGGGTCTCTTCAAAGCCATTTACCGGTAACTTTTATAATATTAGTTTTAAAAGTTAAAAAGATAATTTAGTAGCCATACAAATATTATGATTTGTGTAGACCAAAAATTTCAAAATTATTTTATATTTGTATTTATTTTCAATTAAACATCATCACATAAAATGAAATAAAAATATTTATATAAGCTGCCCTTGGGTTACGGTAATCATCAACCATCAAATCAAGTCAATGCAGTGGACCTACTTTATAGGACCCTAGTTTTCAATTTGGTAAAAAATTGTGACCGACACATTTATTTCCTTACATTTTTAGTACAAGTTTCTTGAATTCTGTGTTAGACTGTTAGGTGACCAATATCCTAATTAGACCCTAACATTCAAGAAATTAATGGAACTTTTTCTTTCTTAATCTCTCTATTTATTTCATTAATTGTTTAATTGTGACTATGAGGTCAAAAGTGTCAAAGCCTACTAGACTAGACCAAAATCATTGGAAACCGTGTCTTTAGCACTCTCACAAGTAAAACTGACCGTTTTTCTGCCATCTAACCAATAATGAAAGTTAAAAGAGACAAAGCAATTATCTAAACAAATGTATTCTATAATAACCATAACTCCATTGTAATCTCAAATGAAAACCAAAAAAACTAGTATATACGCAGTTTTACGCCTATCTTGCGAAGATAGAAATATATAAACAAATGTATTCTCTCCCAAGATATTCGTTTTGCTTCGGGAATGAAGCTACAATATTAAGTATGAGTTTGAATAAATATATATATATATATATATATATATATATATATATATATATACTTAATTATGATGAATCTAACAGGTAACTAAAACGAGCTATGAATTTGATGATAAGTTCATAATTTATAAATTTCAAATTTTGACTTCGTTTTTATTTTGCTCAATTTGTAAGGTGGATTCCCCTACTTCCCACCTTCTTTTTTTTTTTTTTAATGTAAAAGGGAAAAAGAATAATGTGGATGGGGTTGAGTGAATGCATTTTAGATATGAAAGAATTTAGTAGTAATGCAAGCATGATATATAGTTCTTTCATGGAAAGTTCCCCTTCAACTATGCTTGCAAAAGGAAAGTGTTCCTTGAAGCTTATATTTAAGATGATTTTTATTATATTTACCACCTTCAAGATTCTTGTTTGACTTTGTGTTTAGTCTTCATTAATTAAAAATAAGATCCACCATAGAATGGTTTCATTAACAAAAGCTCAAGATCTAGACTTGCATTTGCTGCTTCTTGCCTCCATTACATTTTTATCCTTTCTAAATTACCTCATATGCAGAGGCGGATCTAGAATTTTAATTTTATGAATTTAATATTTAAAGTTTTTAAAATTGAACCCAGTATATTTTTAAAGTTATCGATTCATATACTATTTATTATAATTTTAGTAATTTTTACACATAAATTTATACTTCCCGCTGAAAGTACTGGGTTCAGTTGAACTCGATAACCTTATGTTGCATCCGCCCCTGCTTATAGGATCCACCGCTGTATCGGGGTGGAACTACGGCCCGCAAAAAGTGATTAGATGAGCATCCTCTGACGAAAAATTATATACTATTTATATAAGTAAAATGTTACTTTTTTCATATATATAAATCTTGAATAAGTCTTCGACAAAAATATTATATTATATATATAGGTTAAATAATAATACTTTTATTCACATATATTAAATATTAAACAACCGAGAAAAAATTCTAAATTTTGCCACTGTCATAGCCAATATGTAATGTAAGATTCTGGTTGACAAAATTTTAACCAGGAAATGTTGAACAAGTGAACATGGGAACACTTATTTATGGCAATTTCATCTTAAACCATGGACTTTCTTAACTCTTTTTGGAATACTAACAAATTAACTATGTGAACATGTTTTGACTCCGTTGAAAAAGAAAAAACATGTTTCAACTCCTCTTTTTGTGGGAATAATTTAATAAAAGTGAAAGTATATTGTCTTAATGAACCGCAAAATACATACTAGTATATTCGCAAACTAACAAAAGAATCAATACTAAAATGAATTAATGATTAAAAGTTTTTCCTTTTTTTTTTTTCGTTTTTTCTTGTAACTGCAAAATAGATAAAGGATAAAGTTGTTGTCTAAACAAAAAAAGCCTCCTTTTTGGACGCAATCCTCCCACCAGAAACAGCCAAATTTCGTAGTGAAAGCAAAAGAAAGCCCCTGAATGAGGCAAAAAGCTTATACTATAACGTACAAGCTATTAAAAAAGTAGTTATCTTAATAGCTGCTAATATTTTTGGAATACTTTGTTTATTTTAAGGAAGCTAGAAAGAAAAAAAGAAAAGAAAAAGTCAGTCTAAATACTTTCTTTTTAAAAAAATGTATTTGCTATTTTTCACTAGTATAAAAGTATGGAATAATTCTGTCCAAAGCTTGTAGCTTCTTTGGAGGATCATTATGTATCGTTTTATAGTGTATCGAATATTATTGTACTATTGTATTGTAGCGTATCGTTTTGATGTACATAATATTTGAATAATATTATATTATTTATAATTATTTCATGATGTCATACACCAACGATATGAAAAATAAACTCGTAATATTATTTAAAAAAAGGTATAAAGTAGAATTATTATATAAAAAAAAATAAGATAAAGAATGAAATAAGATTATTTAATAATAAAGAATGGCAAAATGAGAAAAAAAAAATAAGGTAACGATATGATCACATCAAATCGGACGTATCATAAAGTGATATTTTTTTATCATAATAACAATGAACCTAACGATACGATATAATAAATTTTAATTAACAATCAAAATAAATATTATATTTAATGTAAGACTACGATATAATAATAAAAAGAATTACATTAATTTTATAATCTATATTAAGATGAACTCAAAACCTCATAATTCTTTCTCACTTCATTGATTGAGCAATTGCAACTTGAATACAGCATTTTTATAAAAGTCAGTTTACTTTTTCTTTTTGTTTTTTTTTCTTCTTTTATTATTTAGTCATCCTTCTCTCTTTCTCTCTCTCTCCCAGTCTCTTCCATCTTCCTTCCCTCCAATCTCCATCTTTCTCCTAAAAATCAACATTCTGGGTCAGGGTCTCTTTCATATTAAACAGCCATTGCTATATTTTATTTTCTTGAGTTTTTTCTTTTGCAGAGTTTTTTCTTCTAATAATCCAATCTTTGGTCCATTTCTGCATATGGGGTATTCCCATATTTTGCCTTTGTAATATTTTCCTTTTAAATTTGATCCCTTTCATTGTCTTTTCATATAAAAATCCAATCTTGGTCCTTTTCTCTTGTTTTTATTCTTCTTTCTCTGGAAATTTGGAGCTTTTTTGACAAATTATTATACCATTTTGGTGTTTTTTGTAGTATAACATATATCAAAATTTATTACTTCTCAACACCCATTGACCTAGAAAAGTCAATTCCTATTAGTTTGCAGCCTTTTGCAAATGTTTTATAATAACCCATTTTTCTCTTTGGTTAATTGAACTTATACCATTCTTGATCACACATTTGTATTTAATAAAAAATTGATCTTTCTTATTTTTCAATCAGTTTCTTGTTAAAATTTTCAACTTTTATTGGTGGGGTTATGTGATTTTGTATTTTTTTTTTTGGGAAAAAATATGAAGCTTTTAGTAAGAGTAATTGAAGCAAAGAACATACCAGCAATGGACCCAAATGGATTTAGTGATCCATATGTGAAATTATCATTAGGAAAACAGAAGTTTAGAAGTAAAGTAGTGAAAAAATGTTTAAATCCATCTTGGTGTGAGGAATTTGCTTTTAGAGTTGATGATTTGAAAGAGGAGCTAATTGTTTCTGTTTTAGATGAAGATAAATATTTCAATGATGATTTTGTTGGACAAATTAAATTTCAAGTGTCTCAGGTTTTTGAAGCTAATGATAAGTCACTTGGTACTGCTTGGTATACTTTGCAACCTAGGCATAAGAAGGCTAAAAATAGAGATTGTGGTAAGTTTTTTACTTTTGTCTTTCTTTTTATTCTTGATGATTTTTTGATTTTTTTTTTTTTTTTTTTTTTTTGGTTTGAATGTTTAAGCTGTTTTTGGATAAGAAATGTTTCTATATATGTTAGAATATATGATCTTCTTTCCATTTTGATGATGGTTTATGTCGCTAGATACTGTGAGTTTTCGTCATGTTAGCACTTTTACTTTACTTCTTATGTTTCTAGCAGGGGAGGAGCTAGAGTGTCGGGAGCGGGTTAGGTGAATCCGGTAGCTTTGGTTCGAACCCTATATTTGTCTTTAAAAATCTATTGAATGTATATAAATTATTAATTTAGAAATCAGTAACTTAAAACGATTAGAATTCTAAACCCATACGCTCGATATCTTGGCTCCGCCTCTGGTTTCTAGTACCTTTAATTTTTATTATTATTGTTATTATTATTATTATTATTATTTTTGTTTTGCATAATATTGGCTTGAGATGAGTTTAAATGGAGTAACATGGTCAGTGAGATTCATATAGCCGACACCACGTTGTTTGGGATTGAGGCGTAGTAGTTGTTGTTGTTTAAAGTATTCCTGACTTTATGTTGCATGTTATTAGCAACAAATACTTCTTTCAACTCGTCAAGATATTTCTACAGATATGTACTCTTATGTTTGGGCTGCATCTGTCCGTACCATGGCATCTTAAAGATGGAATAAACCAGCTTTATTGAATGATGTTTGATCGAATTCAATGTATCAACGAAAAGTAGCATTTCTTTTGTGGTTTGCACAGGTCAGTTGAGGATTTAATTGTGTTCTTCCTTTCTAATAGGTCAGATTCTTCTCACAATATGTTTCTCGCAAAGCAATACATTGGCGGACTTGCAGTCCGCTGGTGATCATGGACCACCGTCGAAGAGGTTGTCTGATGCGCCAACTGAACCTCCTTCTTTGTCTTCCAATGGCCCCTTGAGATCATCTTCTCCTCTGAGATCCGAAGAAGCAGCCTCTTCTAAGGAGGAAAAGCCTCAGGCGCAGACCTTTGCTGGTCGACTTGCTCAAATTTTCAACAAGAATGGGGATGCAGTATCCGCGGCTAACGTGAAAGCTCCAGATATAACAGTGACACCTGAAAGTGCCAGTACCGCAGCTTCTGAGAATGCGCAAGAGGAACAGTCCACATCGGGAAACTTTCAAGAACTAATTAAAAGCATGGAGGCAAGAGAACAAGGAAGCGAAGTTTCAAACCTTCCTGGAGTAGTAGTCGATCAATTGTATGCTATTGCCCCGCATGAATTGAATTCATTCCTGTTTTCACCGGATTCAACCTTCTTTAAATCCTTAGCAGATATTCAGGGGTCCACAGAGTTGCGTATTGGACCTTGGAAACTTGAAAATGGTGGTGAGAGTTTAAAAAGAGTGGTCACTTTTACCAAAGCTGCAAGTAGATTGGTCAAGGCTTTAAAAACTACAGAGGACCAAATGTATCTTAAAGCTGATGGGAAGTCTTTTGCTCTTTCAGCTATTGTGAGTACCCCGGATGCCCCATATGGAAGCACTTTCAGGACAGAATTGCTTTACAACATTACTCCTGGTCCTGAGTTGCCTTCGGGAGAACAGTCTTCGAGGTTAGTAGTGTCGTGGCGCATGAATTTCTTGCAAAGCACTATGATGAAAGGCATGATAGAAAATGGTGCACGGCAAGGTATTAAGGAGAGCTTTGAGCAGTATGCAAATTTATTATCTCAGAATGTAAAGCCAGTTGACGCGAAGGACTTAGGTTCAGAGAAAGAACAGGTTTTGGCATCTCTTGAAGTGGAGCACCAGTCCGATTGGAAGCTGGCTTTCCAGTATTTTGCTAATTTTACTGTAATATCAACGTTTTTCATTGGGATATATGTGTTTTTGCACATCTTGTTGGCCATGCCTAGCACAATACAGGGGCTTGAGTTTGTTGGCCTTGACTTACCAGATTCTATTGGTGAGGTAATTGTGTGTGGAGTGCTAGTACTTCAAGGAAAACGGGTGCTGGAGCTGATATCACGCTTCATGCGAGCTAGGGTACAAAAAGGTATACTATTATTAGTTTCCTGTTTGGTTAAAGATGGTATGAAGAATCCATCAAAATTCAATATATATCATCCAGACATCAGAATTAGGTGTTTTCTCTCGGTTCCTCATTCTTAGCTGTCACAGCATGTTTGCTATGGATACCATGTGTGGTATACATTGTTTTTCCAAGGTTTTGATGTGTTGTATCATCGATACTTTTACCAGGAAGCGACCATGGTGTCAAAGCCCAAGGAGATGGTTGGCTGTTGACCGTTGCCTTGATTGAAGGAAACAATTTGGCAGCTGTTGACTCAAGTGGCTTCTCTGACCCATATGTGGTGTTTACATGCAATGGGAAAACTAGAACCAGTTCAATCAAGTTCCAAAAGTCTAATCCCACATGGAATGGTATATCTTTATCTTTTGAGGGTTCTATTGTCTTTTTTGAAGTTCTATAGTTGCCGTCATTTGAGCATTTATATAAAGATAGTCTCTCCATTGGTTTTGATTTGTGGTTTGAACCTCGTTACATGCAGAAATATTTGAATTTGATGCAATGGATGAGCCGCCATCTGTTCTGGACGTAGAAGTGTTTGATTTTGATGGACCTTTTAGTGAAGCTACATCTCTTGGGCATGCTGAAATCAATTTTGTCAAAAGTAATATAACAGATTTGTCTGATGTTTGGGTTCCTCTTCAAGGAAAGTTGGCTCAAGCCTGCCAGTCTAAGCTGCATTTAAGAGTTTTCTTGAATAATACAAAGGGTACCAATGTTGTCAAAGACTATCTGTCTAAGATGGAGAAGGAAGTCGGGAAGAAGGTAGATCATCTATTTCTGCAGTTAATGTTATATGGCCAATGGATCTCGTTAAATATGGGGATTTAATTTTCTTTGTGAGTCCTGCTGAACGGTGTCTGAATTATTTTTGTAGATAAAATTACGATCTCCTCAGACCAATTCAGCATTCCAAAAGCTTTTTGCGCTTCCACCTGAGGAATTTCTCATCAATGATTTTGCATGTCACTTGAAACGCAAGATGCCCCTCCAGGTAGCTAATGTTTATTGATTCTTTGTGCTGATAAATCATTGAATTTGCTTTTGAACAGTATCTTTAGTCTTTACTGTACTTCTGCATCAGTTGGTCGGGATTGTTAACATTATCTTGTCAAAGATGTAAATGAGTCTCTGCCAACTTTGTGACCTATGGTGCTTTCTTTATTAATGCACCCATTTGTAATTTCTTTTGGTTCAGGGCCGACTATTTTTGTCTGCAAGAATAATTGGGTTCCATTCTGATCTATTTGGACATAAGACCAAATTTTTTCTTCTTTGGGAAGATATTGAAGACATTCAAGTTGAGTCTCCTACTTTGGCGTCAATGGGTAGCCCGAATGTTATCATGACTTTAAAGCCCGGTAAAGGTTTTGATGCAAGGCATGGTGCCAAGACTCAAGATGAGCAAGGCAGGCTGAAGTTTCATTTCCACTCTTTTGTCTCTTTCAATGTGGCTCATAGGTAAGTGCGTCATTTTTTATGAGCGGTTTGTCTATTTTGAACTAGTATTTCGTGTAGGAAACTTCAAGGGAAAAAAAAGCTGTTGTCAGATAAAACACTGGGTTTCGCGTCTGAGCAGCTTATAGTGATAACAAGGAAATTTAATTCTTTGATTATATGTCTAGGACTATCATGGCATTGTGGAAGGCAAGAGCTTTGAGTCCCGAGCAGAAGGTGCAGTTAGTTGAAGAAGAGTCCGAAGCTAAAGGCCTTCAAATGGCAGAAGAGGATGCGATAAGCAATGACTTCCAAGCTGCTGATGATGACTCTGAAGGCAAAAGCCTTCAATCGGAAGAGAGTGGATCGTTCGTGGGTGTGGAGGATATAAATATGTCTGTTGTATATGCCTCTGTACTTTCAGTTCCTGTGAGTATCCCCCCCTGCCTTTCCTTTTGTTCAAGAGATTTTTGGGGGTTAAATATATTTGATGGATTTTGGTTGAGATGGGGTTACAGGCCTGCATGCAGCGGTGGTTAAATTGCTCACCTCTGTCAAAACCTGCCCCAATTATAGTTAGACTATCTGTTAATTGCTCAATAGTTATAGTCCGGCATCTGAGCATGTGAAATAGGAATTCTTAATTACGTTTTACATATCTTGCTCAATATCTTGTTTTGGTTGTTTGCAGACGGACTTTTTCATGGAGTTATTCAGTGGTAATGAACTTGATCGTAAGATCATGGAGAAAGTCGGTTGTCTTAATTATTCTTTTAGTCCCTGGGAATCTGAGAAGCCTGATGTGTATCAGAGGCAACTTTATTATAAATTTGATAAGTGTATATCCCGTTATAGAGGTGAAGTGACAAGCACGCAGCAAAAGTCTCGCCTTTCTGATAAAAATGGTTGGCTCGTAGAAGAGGTCATGACTCTTCACGGAGTTCCACTGGGTGATTTTTTCAATGTAGGGACATTTATGATATGTCGTTTTTCTTTCCATTTAACATCTGCTCACAGTAGGCTAAGAGCTCTTTGTCTGTATATTGCAGCTTCACCTGAGATACCAGGTTGAGGTTGTCCCCTCAAGATCGACGAGATGCAACGTTCAGGTACATCTGGGAATTGCTTGGTTGAAATGCTCGAGACATCAAAAAAGGATCACGAAAAACATAGTTTCTAATCTGCAAGAGCGCCTATTAGTCATGTTCAGCGGAGTTGAGAAGGAATATCTCTCAAAATCTGATCCCGTCGTGATCTAGAGGGGTCCTTTGGCTTTTGCAGACCCTCGGAAGGACTAATTATTGCCAATATACACAATCCCGGTTGATCCTCATCCACCAAATATTCGCTGAAGCAATGTTGTTGTATAATAGTTCACGAGTCACTAACACTGATAGGAAGAAGCAAAATATGTAAAAATACACTATGGAGCTCAGTGTATGGTTGAAGATATCAGGAATATGCAGCCAAGACAGTGATCTCCCAGTCGCAGTGTTTGGATATGTGCTTATAAATTGTTAGTACAGTACTGTCTTCAACTAGTTTGGAATCGAGGTGTAGTTATTGTATGGCATCTTACATTCAAGTAGATTCGTGACCATAATTTTTTTTGACATTAAACAACTATCATTACTTCAAACTCCGCGATGAGGAGAAATTTTTTGTTATGTACATAATAGTACCACTTATTGTAGGATTTGATAGTTCTTTGGATGTCCAATGTATTCTGTCATTTGGCCAAGTGAAAAACCATTCATGCCATGATTCTCCTTCAGATAACTGCCTGAGGTTAACTTGGAATGAGTTATTTTCTTATGCTGTTTTGATCTTTGATGGACTCTATGGCTGTCTTTTTTTCTTTTTCTTGGGGGGGGGGGGGGGGGGGGAGGGGGGGCGTGCGTTTAATCCCTTAAATTTTGACAAATTAAGCAACGGTAAAGTTCTCTTCGTATGACCGATAGGTCACCGGTTTGTACAGTCGAAACAACCACTAATGCTTGCGGCCTTTCCCGGACCCTGGGAGAATGCAGGATACTTTGTGCATCGGATTGGAATACCTTTTTCTTATTGTGGTCATGTGATGTCCGGTTAAGCACACATTTAACCTTCCATCCATTGAAATGTGTACCTTTAGGGGTCGTTTGGTATTAGCTAATACCCCAAAACAAACATGGGATAAAATTAATCCCAAACTTTATGCCGGGATTATTATTCTTATCCCATATACCAAACGACCCCTAATTAGTACTTCTAGTTTTGAATCTTCAAAAATTCAATGAATCTTCTACTTATTTTACCGAGCTCTATATTATATCAACAAACTTTTTTGTACCAAGCATGTTTTTATTTTATTTTTGACAAAAGAAAAGGAAAATAGATCATATATTTTATGTTTTTCCCCTCTTTTGAATAAAATCTTACCGCCTCTGGTTCATTTTAAATGTTTTGACATATTTATTAAGAAAGTCATTTATTAGTATTAATCTAAAGGATTGTTTAATTATATTATGCTTTTATCTTTTCTAATTTAGAAAATTCTATAAGTCATTTAGTGGAGTTAAAAATGGTAGATTTGAAAAGAAAAAAAAATGTAGTGCTTTCTTGGCTTCCTAAAATTATAATAGTACTTATATTGGCTTAAATTTATTTAGCTAAAACGGCATTTAAAATGGACTTAATGAAGTTTAGTATACAAGCCTAAATTATTCTTATCATATCTTCATATCTGGTATTAATTACAACAACAAATACGGTAAAATTTTATAAGCGAGATTTGGGGAGCATAATATGTATGTAGACCTTAACTCTACCTTGAAGAGGTAGAAATGCTGTTTTCGAAAGACCCTCGATTCACGAGAATAAATAAAAACGAAAATATTTGTCAATTTGATTTGTTTAGTTTTTGTTATTACATTTTACAAGTAGTAATTAATAATTTCTCACCTAAACGTCTCTTTGATTTGTCCTCTTAGAAATACACTAAAGTAATTTTTTTTTAATCTTCATATAACAAC
>NW_017670544.1:495057-515466 GCF_001879085.1 Nicotiana attenuata
AAAAAAGAGAGGAAAAGACCGGGGGTGGGTAGTATTAACTCCCCCCTGCTCCTTTATCTCTCGCCTCCATAATTTTCTTCCAAAATCCCCAGACAAAGAAAAAACACACAGCATATTTGCTTCGCCCATCGATCTGCTACCATAGCTTCAACTTCAACTATAATAAATTAACCCTAAATTTCATACACTTAACATTCTCTTTTTGTCAAGAGGTTAGTTAATCTTCGTCTTTCTTCTAATCTCATTTTCTAATACTACTTATCTGCTTTTAATCGGTTGCAAATCTAACCCCTTGTTAGTTACATTCATATCACACCCTTTTGTTAATTCATGGATCCCCATGCCCTAATAGTTAGCTAATATTTTGATTCTGGTTTTATTGATGCTTAAAATTGGTACAGGACAGTACTGTAGGATTCTACCCCCCCCCCCCCCCCCTTTTCTGCACATAGTTTGAGCTTTAACGATTGCTGCCGGTGGTTGGTCTATAGGGTTGAGGTACATTTTTATCTTATAACAACTAAGTTTTTAAATGTGTTTAGCAGAATTATTAGATGTGTTTAGCAAAATTGCTGGAAAATACATTTTTTTTTATTCCACATAAAGTTTTATGTTACTTTATTGCGCGCTCAAGGGTATGTTGTAGTGGTCAATGAAGTGGAGGGAGAACTATGAGGTCTTAAATAAAATTCCCAGCGGAAGCAAAAAACACTAGGTGATATCTTTCCATCTGCCTAATTCTTAGTGCATAGGTTACTCGGTACCTGTGCTAGTGAGAAGTAGTGAATACCCGGTGGAACAGGCACCTCAACTTGGCCTAGATACCACTCATTTAATTATTATTTTTTATGTTATTGCACATAGGGTTGTGGAATAGAGGCAAATGCAGCCTTTGTATACTGGGTTCAACTTAATCCAGTATTACACATAACATAGATATGTATGTGAAAACCCGCTAAATTTCAACGTATATTAAATTTTGAATTCATAATTTCAGAAGTATGTTCGTTCAGTCTAGGAATGTTAAAGCTGAACCCATAAAGTTTAAATCTTGAATCCGATTCTTTTGTGGAAACCGTAATAACTCCCTTTCTAGTAATATGAGAGGAAAAGAATCTTGTGACATCAGTTTTAACATATAATAAACCAAGGTAGGTATAGGGAGCGCTTATCAGAAGAAAGATACAGGTGACAGAATAAAACCATAATAGAATTTTCTCCCCAAAACAAAAAAGAATTAGAGGTCGTCCACTTATTGAATAACTTTTTTAAGTAAAACAACTGTATTTCTCTTCTTATTTTCCTGTATATTTTATGAACTTCTACAATGGGTTGTATAGAAAAGTTCATACATATTTTTGTGGATGGATTCTAAAGAGTGTCGTGGGTATTCTTCTCTTTTCTTTTTGTTTTATGTTGGTTTGAAAACTTGAACCCTTGTTTTGGGTGCAGTGTTAGATGAAACCGAGTTCATAGAATTCTGAGCTAATGTAGTGCTGAGAATGGTCCATGCTTGAGATCTTATTTGACTGAGGAAGAGCTTGTTGTTTGAACTGAAGGTAGAGACAGAATGTATGGTAGATCAGGGCTTGATCGATTTAAGAAAGCTCAGTCCTTGGAGCCATTTCAGGTGTCTGCGAACTCAGCTGCTAAACCAGCATTGCAGCCTACTACAAAGGCAGTTACCCATCCTTTTCCAGCATATGCACAGTCCACAACATCTCATCAACAAAGTCAATACGTAAATCCACAACCTGCTTTGCAGAAATCCGTGGCGGCAGATGCAACCGCTTCTGCAGTGCCAACTCATCATGTTACTCACGGAGGGGGGCAATCAACTTGGCAGCCTCCTGATTGGGCTATTGAGCCACGTCCAGGCGTTTATTATCTTGAGGTGATCAAAGATGGTGAGGTACTTGATCGAATTAATTTGGATAAGCGACGGCATATCTTTGGACGGCAGTTTCATACTTGTGATTTTGTCCTTGATCATCAATCAGTTTCACGCCAGCATGCTGCTGTGATTCCTCACAAAAATGGAAGGTGTGACACATAATCATGCTTTTTCTTATCTAGTTTTGAATATATGCTTTTCTTGTTTTGTGGCTAAGAGGAGGAGAAAGTAATTGTTAAATTAAAATACCACATAAGAAGAATCTAACTCTATGATGATGAAGTACTTGGAAAATGTTGTGCAATTCATATTTATGCATTTCTCTTTTTTATTGGGTGTGTGTTGAGAAAAGGTAAGCTCATGTTTATGCATTTCTTCCTTGGGTCAATGTAAGTAAGTAAAAGATTTGAGCAAGCTTAGGCATACGGGCCATGGTTCCCTTACCAATAAATCACTAGTGTATGTGTGGTCATATCTTTATGTGGACTTCAACATTTAAATTTGTTCTTGCTAAACATTCTTACTGAAGCAATTATAACTTTCTTGAGTTGTAGGAAATGGATGTTTCTAACTTTCTTACATCTAGGTGATATTTTGTTTATTGGTACTTAAAAAGATTAAGCTCTTCTTCAAATAAAGGCTATTAGTTGCAGAAAGTTGCATAGTTTTGATGGTTTACAAATTTTATCCCATAAAAATAGAAGAAAAGAGAAACCATGGATTTATTAGAGACGGTCAAGATTATTTCAAAATTTGTTGTAAATTCGTATTAATTGTAAAATATGGGGCATCAAGAATGTCATTTATCTGTAAATATCATCTATCAAGATAATTCAATCCTCATGAATTAGACCATCTGAACACATTTAGATTTCAGTAATGAAGGTGATAGTTTGACTGCAAGTGTGTTTTTAAGCAAAACGTTCTCAATTACCAATCAAAAAAGATGATAGTTTAATTGCATACTGTTAAAGTAACTTGTCTTTGGTGAGAATTGTTATCACTACAATGATTTGTGGTATTCATTTCATCTCCTGCACATCTTTAGACATGGAAAAATGCTCTTTCGTAAGCACAAGAATGCCTTTCCTTAGATGTAGAAGGGGCTCTTCTTACCTCAGGCAGTTTGACCTGCTTATATCCTTTATTACATTGACTGCACGTCTTTAGACAAAGAATGTGCCCCTTTTTGGGAACCATGATGCCTATCCTTAGATGTAAAGCTGCTCTTCTTAGCTCATGCCGGTTGAACTAGTTATATTTTTCTCTGCAGCATTTACGTGATAGATTTAGGATCTGCACACGGAACATTTGTTGCAAATGAGAGGCTAACAAAAGATTCCCCTGTCGAACTTGAGGCCGGACAATCTTTGAAGTTTGCTGCATCAACAAGGACTTACATCTTGAGAAAGAACAATGATGCTCTCTTCCCTCCTCCCCGACAACCTGCAGAAATAGATTTGCCGCCACCTCCAGATCCTTCAGACGAGGAAGCTGTTTTGGCTTATAACACCTTTTTAAACCGCTATGGGCTTATGAGGCCTGATTCATTGTCAAAATCAACAGTATCAACTAGTGGGGAGGATGTCAACCACTCATCTGAGAGGCGCGCGAAAAGAATTAGGAGAACAAGTGTGTCATTTAAAGATCAGGTTGGAGGAGAGCTAGTTGAAGTTGTTGGTATTTCGGATGGAGCAGATGTGGAGACAGAACCTGGTCCATTGGGTGTGAAGGAAGGAAGTCTTGTCGGAAAATATGAGTCCCTCATAGAAACTACAGTGATACCGAAAGGGAAAGAACAGTCCTCCGTAAAGGATGCTACCGTTACCCAAACAGGTGTAACAGACAAACTTAAACAGGTATTGAACAAGGTGAAAAATCCGCCAAAGGGTGGAATTTACGACGATCTTTATGGAGAATCAGCTCCTGCTAAAGTGGGGTCTTGGGCATATTCTGATTCCAGTCAGACGGCTTCTACTAACGACGCTAAAGGAGACTCCCCTGGTTCGTTAGGCAGAATCTCGGGAAATATCTCAAGCAATGTAGACGACTATACTGATGATTTGTTTGGATAGCAAATGCATTGCTGCATGAAGTGTCTAGTAGCTTGGATATGTTATAGTCTTTATGTTATTCTTATTCTTCCCAGGGATTCAATTTTGAACAGTCTTAACCTGTTAAGGCACTGAATCTGTGACTTGAGATCAATGGAAAAAATTGTATGTTATCTTTTCCCATTTTCACTTTGTGCAAAACAGTAGGCCACAAAGTCCATGTGGTGCTTTTTGTTGTAAAAATAGCACGGGCTAGCCAATTTTCGGACTGATCATTCAAAATAGCCAGCGTTTGCAAAGTCATTGAAAAATAACCACTATTTTGCTGCAACACAGAAAGTTCCAGCATAATATACTGGAGATCAGTGCACCTGTGTATGAATTTCCAGCATATTATGCCGGAACTCTAACACGCGGAAAGTTCTAGTATATTATGCTGGACCGATATATTATACTGGAGTATTTTTCCGGATTTTGAACAGTGTTTTCGTTCAAATTTATCTTTATATGAAAAGTATTTAAATTTCGATTACTAAAACCGTGGTTATTTTTGAATGACCACTCGTAAATTTGGCTATTTTTTAATTTCTCCCCTTTTTGTTGTATGATCAGTTCAAAATTTGTTAGGAACTATTAAAACTTGATTTTGGGCCTGTCGCTCAAATGAGAGAGGTGTGATTTTTAAAAATAGCCAGATTTACAACTGGTCGTTCAAAAATAACCCAATTTTAAAAGTAATCGAAATTTAGCCACTTTTTATGTAAAAATAAATCTGAACGAAAACATTATTCAAAACCCGAAAAATACTCTAGTATATTATGCTGGAGTTCCAGCATAAGTATACTTGAACTCCAGCATATTATACTGGAGTTCCAGGATAGTATGCTGGAACTCCAGCATAATATGATGGAGTTCTAGCATAAATACACTGGAACTCCAGCATAATATACTGGAGTTCCAGCAAGTATAATGGTGCAGTATAATATACTGGAGTTTGGAGCACCAGTGCTCCAGTCTCCAGTATATTATACTGGAGCCAGCAAAGTATACCGGTCCAGCGTAATATGCTGGAGTTTATACACAGGTGCACCGAAACTCCAGTATATTATGCTGGACCGGTCTCTATTGCAGCAAAACGGTGGCTATTTTTCATTGACTTGGTAAACGCTGACTATTTTTGATTGACCAGTCCGAAAACTGGCTATACCGTGAAATTTTGGCATGAGAGAGTGGTTTGCTGAAAACATTCTTTGAATACACAAAAGCAATTCTTGCAAAATTAAATCCAACAACAATTTGTTTTCAAAAACAAATCCAAACCAAAAAAGGAACCAAAGCTTTTTCTATTCTGAATGCCACATAACATCAATATACACTAGAAAAAGGAATAAAATAGAGAATAGGGGTGGGCATCGGTCGGTTCGGTTCGGTTATGAATATTATCGGTTTAGAATATCGGTTATCGGTTTACAAATTTGATAAACCGATAACAGAACGGTTATCGGGTATCGGTTAATCGATTATCGATCATTATCGGTTCGGTTATCGGTTTACCCGATACATAACTCAATCTAGAGTTAAGCAAAAAAAAAAAAAAAAGACAAAAGAGAATAATTCACATATAGTATACTAAAGACTTGCGCTAGGAGTAACTAGTAAGGTCTATAAAGAATGAAGATGAAGCAATTGAAGAGTGGGGTTGAGAAAGAATACGAGAGAATGAACTGAAGCCCCTAGCATTTGTATATACTTAAGGGTAAAGTCATAATTTTATTAATTCTTATTGGGTTATCGGTTAACCCATTAACAAAATTGGCAAACTGATGCCCGAACCGATAACCCAATAGTAAAAAAATTCTAAACCGTTACCGAACCGTTAACCCAATAACTCGATACTGATAACCCAATAAACAATTAACGGTTCGGGTTATCGGTTTTACCCGATATATGCCCAGCCCTAATAGAGAATAAGGTAGCGAACCAACTAAGAGAAACAGCTAAAACTCATAGGTATACATTAATAAAACATTATATTGGCGTTAAAGCTCTTTTTTTTACAATTTTAGTGTGATCTAACCGCTAGAATCTGTTAAATATTTGACGGAACCAAAAGTGCTCATTTTTGTCAAACTTACAGGTTCAAAATTACTCAAGAGTATATTTAAGGGATCATTTTATAAAGGTAAGGAACCATTTTGTCATTTCTGTACTTTTCGTTAACTAAACCAAGATGTAGGGAAAATACAAAAACTTAACCATGATTAATTGATAAAAAGCTTACAAATTTGGGTACAATTATGCTCATTGTACTACACGCTGCTCCACTCTTTCGTGCCTTCACACTCCCCCTTTAAAAGTTTCACTCTCTCCGGCCAAATTCCACTACCTTCTGTTCTTTCCCTGGTAAATTTAATTTTATTTTTGTTCCATATAATTTCGTTATAGGGCTGAATAAATTGGTTTTTATTGGTTTTTTTTCTTTTACACATTTAGTTTAACGATAAATTCACATTTTATGTAGTATATACTTTGCATGTCATTTGATAATCCAAGGTATAATTTGTTGTTTGGTTTTAAGTGTTTATTATGGTTTTGTGACAGTGAACATTAAGAATGACGGAAAAAGGAGGAAAAGGGTTTTCTCTACCAAAAAATGGAAAGTCTGCCCTCAAATCTCCTGGTAAAACAATTCGCATTTTTCTTCTTTTTCTTTTTGCTGTGAATTGTTCCTGGTTCTAGTGATTATTAGGGCAGAGCTAGAAGCACGGCAACGGGTTCGGCGCGAACCCAATAGTTTTTGCTCACAATGTATTTGTGTTAAAAACTTTATTAAATATGTACAAATGATAAATTTAGAATACAGACTACAGTTATTAGCACTTGAAGTTTTTTCCCCCCTCAGTTTGAACTTGAAGTTGTCGTTCTGAAAATCTAGGGGAAGATTGAGGTCGTAGAAAGTCCTTGAAAAATTACACTATGCAAATAGAGAAAAAAAGACATGGAAACCCCTTGACATAAGGAAAAATTCTAGTAAATTGGAAAATTTGGTTAAAAAATTGCTTTAAGTCATAGGTTTCTACAATTTTTTTTTGAATCCCTTGTATAAACGACTGTATTCGACGGTTCTGGTGATTAAACATGCCTTCCGATGTAACAATTACCCGGTAGCTTTTGCTTAGATCATTTATTTGTATGAAGAAATTTATTAAATATATACTAAATTATGCGAACCAATCAACAAAGATGAGCTATGGGTTCAGAGGCAAGTTCAGAACACACAATCTTCAAATCCTAGCTTCGCCTGGTGACGGTGTAACATAGACCCCTAACGGTGATTGTTGAGTTCTAAGTCTTGGCTTATTTGACCATAACAGTTATACAGGTCTTTAAAACAGTATAACTAATGTGACTTGTGATAGCCAATGAGATGCTTAATTTTGGAGGCAAAGGAATCTCTCACATGATAATGGAGAATTAAGCTCTAGGATCCACATGATAGCAGCAGCACTGGATATATGGAAAATCAATTAGAGAATCATATGCTCTAGGACCCACCAGATAGCTCTCAAATGTTTGTGTTTCACTGGCTGATTAGTGCAATTTTCAGTTGATGGATAGAGAACTTAAATAGAGATTTAGTACAAGATATGTATGAGAAGATGTCCTCGCTAAAATTTGTTAGCAAAAGAAAGAAGACCATTAGTTACACTTATCATTCTAATTCCTTTGTGAAACAGTTGAAGTGCAGTTGAAAGATCTGTGTTTCATTTATATTTAACTTGGTACATTGACTTTGAAAATTCTTGCATTTTTAATCTCTCAATGCATCTTTGGCCTCTTTGGTTTTGAAGCACACACGTCTTTGACTTCTTTTCTGTAGCTTCCAAAGGGAAGGATGATAGCTCAGCGAAATCAAAAAGAGGAAGGAAAGTCCAGTTTGATTCTGAAGGTTAGGTTGGTTCCTGGTGTTTTGTGGATTTCACTTCACCTGTTTAACGGCAAAAAGGAAAAAAAGATTATTGTTTTTAATATGCCTGTTATTCAATCATATTATTGTTTTCTGGAAATCTGCTACTTGAATATTACTGATGCTGCTCAAGGTCTATCGTTGAATAGGATCACTGGATACCAATTTCACAAAATCAAATGGAAAAGCTGATCAACCATCTTCCAAAGGTTAGATTTTCATATGCTCTCCGTGGATGCAGTGATAGAAGTGTGAATGATGGTCCTCCTTTCTTGTCCATATTATGCTGCCATGATTGTGATTTTTGGTCATGCCTTTTTTGTGGTGGGCCTTATTGATGGGAACATGCTGGAATTGTTCTCTTCCTGATATGCATATTGGCATTGCCTAGGTGTTTCTGGCAAAGGCGGGAAAGGAGAGAAAGCTGGCAGTGCTGGTAAAAGTCAAGCAGCAAAAGCACCTGGTCCTTTGGAGCTTAGAGTTGAGCAAGGTTTTCTTTTACTTCTGATTCTCTTTCCTGCTTGAACATGAAAAATATAATTTACTTGTCAAATACTTTTTAATGGAAATTTTTGTGCCAGTTGTTATTTCATTTATGATTTCTACCTTTTTCCAATTATAGACTTATTCTTTTTGCTCTTGCTCCTTTGCCTGCAATCTTTTTTAACACTGCTCCATCTACCGCAAATCGAACCACCTTTTTTTTGGCCTAGCCCCTTAATAATGATCTCTTTCTTAAGGAGAGTGTTACATCATATTATATGATGCAGGAAAGGTTATAGTGGATTGACGCTTTCTATTTTCTATAACCTCTCTTGGCTATCCCTATTGAATGAAAAGTAGTGTGCCCCTGCAACATGGTCCTTCAATCAACGTATAAAGTACATATTGACTCTCATGTGGACAATTATACAAATTCAAAAGCAGAAAATTAAATTTGCAAAGGACATCCTACTTATTTTATCAGTAAAGTATCATATGAATGTTTGTGGATTTACCAAAGACTTGCTGCTTACTGCCCATGAGTTTCAATAGCATTTTGGATCTTTTAGTGAAGAATGAATATCGATTTGTCATATGCATCCAGAATTAAAAGTAGAAGAAATATGTACTTATCAAAGAAAAATAATGTGAATGATGCAAACAAGTTGAATTTGATTGCTAAATCGCTTGTTATAGCCAATACTTTGAATATCATAATGTAGTTTCCCGTGAAACTTCTTGTGAACTATTTGGCTGAGTTTTCAAGGATTTAATATCAGATAAACTTGTGTTTCAATTTTTTTGGTGTTATAATACTGCACTAAACCTTGTCAATACCCTGTAACTACACTATTGGGAGGTAGCAGGTACCCGGTGGAATATTCGACTTGTGGATAGGCTGGCCGGAACACCGTCATTAATAACGTAGACCTTGAATCAACAACTATCTGATACCATATCTGCAAAATACTGCTCCTTACAGTATATTGAGATTCTTCTTTAGATGAAGTTGAGATTTGGACCTTATAGCCTGTTTGGCCAAGCTTCTTTTGAGGCAGAAGCACTTTTTTTTGGTTAAAAGTGCTTTTTTTCTAAAATTAAGGTGTTTGGCCAAGCTTTTGAAAGGAAAAAAAGTGCTTTTGAGGAGAAGCAGAAGCAGTTTTGAAGAAGCAGAAAAAAGTAGCTTCTTCCCAAAAGCACTTTTTTGAAAAGCTCTTTTGAGAAAAATACACTTAAAAGTAGTTTTTTAAAGCTTGGCCAAACACTAAGTGCTGCTCAAAAGTACTTTTGAAATCCATTTGCCAAACACAAACTGCTTCTCACCAAAAGTACTTTTGAGAAAAAGCACTTCTCAAAATAAGCTGATTTTTGCAGCTTGGCCAAACAGGCTATTAGTCTACGAGGACTCTAGTGTTGTTTCACTTTGCTAGTTCTGTGTCTGTTGCATTTGCTGAATCAAGCGATTAATGGCTTAAGATATGAGTAGATTACTTAAGTGTCGAACTATACTACTTTTCCTTCTATAAATCGCTTGATTTAACTTCAGAACTTCCAGACAACACAACATGCCTGATGGACTGTGAAGCTGCTGATATTTTACAAGGAATCCAAGAGCAAATGGTGGTATTGTCTGAAGATCCAGCTATAAAACTACCCATGTAAGGGAGGGCATGTTTGTCCCTCTGCCTTTTTCTTGTCAGGAATATTTATACTTTTCTTTGTTGTTTCTTGTGGGAGACAAATGATGAGAATTAACCTGTCTAGAGTATGACTTTGTTTGCTTCCAGTTCATTTGACAGGGGATTGACATATGCACAAAGGAACAGGCTTTACGATAATCCTGAGACCGTTAAACAAATACTCAAGTATCCTTGTCCTTTTATTATTAAAAGAAAAAGAGAATCTTTATAGGGCATGTTATAATTGTCTCTTGAAAATTTTCTTGTGCTGGTTTCCACTTAACTCAGATCAGACCTCTAAAAGCGCATGGTGTTTCCGATGGGGAGGTATCAAATTTCAACACCTGTTAATATTTGATTTTTCTACATGTGAGTCAATGTATTCATATTTCAATTGTTGTATGGATGCAGCTCTGCATGATTGCCAACTTTGCCGTGGAATCTGTTGATGAAGTATTTGCTCTTGTTCCCTCATTTAAGGTATGGACCGTACTGTTCTGAATCATATTCTGGATGTTGATTTTGTTTCAAAGACATGCTACACAAAGCTTTATCAATTCCAATCTGACATTTCTAGAGCCCATCGTCCAACTTCTTCAGAGTTGGCAGATAATGAATATATTTGGGTGTTGAGGTTGCTTCCAACTGCTGCTATTGATTTAATTTTAAGTTTGACTAGACAAGGACCATAATAGCTACAATTAAGATTCTTAAAGAACCTTCTATCTTGATACTAACAATAGATGAGAAGGACACTATAAACACGCACACACAGTAACATGCTCATTTGTACATAGAGAGCTGAGTGATATGGGTGGATAATTACTGCTGTAAGAATGTTAGTTTCACTTGCACTAAAAAACAAAAACAAAAACAAAAATAGAAGAGGAAAAGGAATTACTTGCTTTTGGTTTCAAAATCTGTTTTCAGTGTCGAGCTTTTTGTACAATGGTTGTGTCATTGGTTGCACAGCCAATTTGTAGGTGTTCGATAGCATTGACTGCTATATCTTTCGAGGTTCTTGGCAACTATTTGCATATTGTGCTCTGTTTATATCATTTTGTTTAGTTCGTGTACTTAGCATTGCACTAAAATGGTCTTTCTGATGCTGCTGCGAAATATTGTAGACTAAAAAGAGCAAGCTGAGAGTTCCCCTCGAGAATGTCTTGGGTGAACTAGCCAAGCTTAGAAGACCAGCGTAAAGGGGCTCAAAACGAGCATTATATGGTAATGTCATCATTGTACTTTGATTTATGTTGTGCTTATAAGAATTTCAACTGCCAGAAGATGATTTTTATTGTAAGGCAGTTTCCTATTGCTGTAATGTTGCTAAATGTAGGTATGTTTGTGGTCAGGTATATGTACAGAGGGGTTCTGCATGTATCTCTAAAGGGCATGTCCGACAGTTAGGCGACCAGCAACAGAAGTTTTCTTTCTTATTTTACCTGTCTTTTGTTCTGGTTATTAGCTAGGATTTTCAGCGGCAGTGTAAATCTGTTGATCGCGTCGTTCTTCTCTTCTGATTCCCAAAAGAAAATGCCCTCTAATTGAACGACTCTTTCCTGCCAAGAAACAACAAACAGATGAAAAAAGTAAAAGTTGTGTTTCCTAGTAGCTATTGAAAACATTGCCAAAACTTGATGCAGAAACCCCCCCCAAAAAGACTTGATTTTAGCTATATTGTTGTGCTAATGCATAAGCTTTTGGTGAGATAACTGAATCTGAGGCCATGAATGATTGAAGAATGAAGAAGTTTACAAAGTCGATTTTGTTTACTTAGTTAATAATTCTGTCCAATTTTATCGGTTTATATGAGAAATTGAAAATTGAGAATATGATCAAGTGATTATTTATTTTACGGAGAAGGGTCAAATATACCCTTATACTATTGAAAAAGGTTTAATATTATCTTCCGTTATACTATCAGTCCAAATACAACCCTAACGTTATACTATCGTTTCAAATATATCCCTGACATTATGAAAGTGGTATAAACCTACCCTTCCTCCGTTAACTGCCTCCCCTATGAAGACATTTGATTGCTACCTCACCATTTCACCCTGTTTGCAGCTACCAAGTTTAATTACTTTGAAGTTCTATCATTATTTTGAAGACTTCACTGCCTATACTTCCTCTTGCTTTTCAAAATACCTGTTGCTTCTCCGACCGATCCTGGAATTGTACGTACCTTTCACTTGACATTACAATTTTGTGTTTTATTTTGCATTTCTTTGTGTTGCCGCTGAATTTGTAAGACCTATTTAAGAAAAATTTAGTAGCACTTTTATTTTAAAATAAAACGTTAAGAGAGAAAAAATGACAGCCTTCCAGAAATGTGGTTGAAGAGAAAGAAACAAAAAAATTAACTCTCGTGTCTAGGATGTTTTTCTTTCTCACCATGGTCAATTTTGAAACCTTATACTAGTTTGCATGTATCTTTGCTTAGTTTTTTTATATAAAACAAAATGTATTTTCGTTCGTATAAGCATGGATTTTGAATAGCAAAACCAAAATTTTCTCGGTTCACATTGTTTCATATTATCTTTAGTTGTTAGCATTTCTTTTGATATAGTTTGTTTGTATATGTATGATCTGTGTTTTTTCTTCAAATGAACGGGAAAGAAAGGTTGTGGGGAAGGGATGAAAATGGGAGTGTAATGGTGAGGTGGCAATGAAATATTGTCATAGGGAGGCAGTTAACGGAGGAAGGGTAGGTTTGTACCACTTTAATGATTCAGGGATATATTTGGACCGATAGTATGGCGTCAGGGATATATTTGAACTGATAGTATAACGGAGGGCAATATTAAACCTTTTTCAATAATATAGGGGCATATTTGACCCTTTTCCGTTTATTTTAAAACATAAGTTAGAACGACGAGAAGAGAATTTAAACTATGAGATATCTCACTAGAGGAAAAAGTTCAATATATATTAGAAGATAGGGTTCAAACCTTTAAAATGACTCATGTTTTGGAAACTCTCATTCAACTAAATATTACTCAGCAAGAATTTAATTAGATTTGATTAATCTGGAGAATAATCTCTAAAAACATAGATTATGCATTCCATATGACAAACGAAATTCCTTAAATAAATCATCATATAATGAAGCACGAATTTAATAACCCCGAATATATGTTTACTCCCTATTATAAGTGTTACAATATTTCCACATTTATTGTATTTGAGCAGGAAAATAATGTAGAATATTCAATTGTTAAACTTATGTAAAAAAGCTCTCTTCTTATCTAGTCTCACAGTTTTCTCCCACCTTTTATCTTGTTTCATAATTTTCTCGTTTCTTCTCTTCGTTTCACATCAGTAATTTGTCTGTAACTTCTTCAATATGTTTTTTCATGTGGAATCTTCATAATTTTTATGTAGATCGTGAACATAAAGGCATTCTTAAGACCTGAATATTAGTATTTAGATCAATTGAACTTTTCAAGCCTCTCCACATCTTGGAATTGTTTGCCCGTCAAAGAAGAGTCAATTGTATCGGAATAATTACTATCCTAAAATTGTTAAATAAATATATTGAAAATAAACCAATGAAGTAAACTCAAGTAAGATAATCTAATAATAAATCTGAAACGAGTAGACAAGGCGTTTCCAGGAAACTATCTTTAGGATAGTAATTTCCCCCACACGGTGCGAATGGTTAAAGGAAAATCTATCCCCAGGATACAATGCCTACTCTAGAAATCAAAGTTTCACTCTTTGATTTCTCAACCACAAGAACTCAACCCAAAAGAATGAAGGAATTGGAAGAAAATAATTAACGAAGATTTGATGTATATAAAACAGATCTTATGATAGATAGAGAGATGTTGTATATATATAATTGCTCGGGAGTTTTTTAGAATCCTATAGAATACCCTTTATATAGACAAGGTTTATGACCTTTACCAATGGTTGCTCCATTTAAATTTAAACTAGCAGTTAACAAAGAGTTAGTTACTCATAGAAAACACATCAGTTAGTTTCACAGAAGGCAGCGGTTGTATTCAAATTTAAGATAGAATTCTTTTTCCTGTTTATTTTAAAATAAATATTATTAATAAATAATACATATATATTATTTTATATATAACAATCCCCCACTTATTATTTAATAATAATATGCGGACACAAAACAAAGGAAGGATGATATTGGGTATTTGTATAACACATAACTAAAGGTAGCTAACTAGCTTTGAACCTTTAGAATGAATATGAATATAAATCCATATTCGTATCATACATGAGTTCTTGTTCTGCAATGGCGGCGCCGATTAATATGGGCCTTGTGCTCAATCCTGTTTTAGCAAGTACTCTAGGATTCACCATTAAATCCATAAAAAGCGGCCTCTCACTTTTATACTTGCATAGGCAGTCTCATCAAGAGTGTCCACAACCACTCTAACACTCCTCTTTAATCTATGAAACTGCTAAGAACAAAGTTCAGCCTTCTCGTTGTGGAAATCAGTGCATATAGTCAAACATGAAACTTTAAAGGAATAGTAATTTATTTGTATTNGAACTTTTAAGGAATTAGCTAATTATTTCGTATTAATCTACCCCCACTATTCCTTGTAGTAGTACTTTATGTCACCGGAAATATAACCTCGGCGTTAATATTCTTGACAACTTATCCTTGAACGCTTAGAATATGAATTTCCAATTAAAACTGACATTCATATGAAAGAGTAGACGTCATTCAAGACTGCCTTTATTAAAATGGTGATAGTCCCATGTTTCCCATGACTTTCTCAATTTTCTCACCTGATAAAGGTTTTGTGAGAGGATCTGCCAACATCTGATTAGTTGGAAGATATTCAACAGAAATTTTACCTTTCTTCACAAGACTTCTCGCATGATTGTATCTCATGGCAATATGCTTGCTATTGCTAGACATCCTCTCATTCTTTGCATTGTGAATTGCAGCTTGGTTATCACAATATAAAGTAATAGGTCCTTTAGGAATATTAATAAAAGGTATGCACTTCATGAATCTCCTAATCCATAGAATATCTCTGCTAGCAAGAGACATAGATATAAATTCAGATTCCATAGACGATAGTGCAACGCAAGATTGTTTCTTAGAGGACCAAGCCACTATAGCTCCTCCTACAGTGAGTAACCAGCCACTAGTAGACTTAGAGTTGCTTCTATCGGAAGCCCAGTTGGCTTCACTATAACATTCCAGAACAGAAGAATTACACTTATAATGTAAACCATAGTTTGATGTATGCTTCAAATATCTCATTAATTTGCTAATAGCTTTCCAATGCTCATGACTAGGATTGCTAGTAAATCTACTCAGCATACCAACAACACATGCAATGTCTGGTCTAGTACTATTCATCACATACATTAAACTACCAATTATCTTAGCATACTCTCCTTGATTAATAGGTTCATTAGCGTTAGACATTAAATTAATATGAGGATCAAGAGGAGTTTTACTAGGTTTACAATCTACAAAATTAAATTTTTTAAGCAACTTCCCAATATAATGTGACTGTGTAAGAACAAATTCATTTTCTTTTCTAATTACTCTAATACCTAATATCACATCTACAGGACCTAAATCTTTAATATCAAAGATTTGCATAAGAAATTTTTTGGTTTCATTAACACATGCTATGTTAGAACCAAATATAAGTAAATCGTCAACATATAAAGTAATAAGAACTTTATGATCGTCATTGCATTTATAAAAAATACAATTTTCTGCTTTACTACATTTAAAGCCAATAGATCTTATCTCCTTTTTAAATTTTTCATACCATTGTCTAGGTGCTTGTTTAAGACCATATAAAGATTTGTTAAGTTTACATACCTTGTGTTTTTCTCCATTCATGACATAACCTTCGGGTTGTTGAATGTAAATTTCTTCATCTAACTCACCATTGAGAAATGCTGTTTTGACATCCATCTGATGTACTTCCAAATTATACATGGAAGCAATAGCAAACATGACTCTAATAGTAGTAATGTTAGTAACAGGAGAAAATATTTCAAAGTAGTCAAAACCTTCTTTTTGGCTATAACCTTTTGCTACTAATCTTGCTTTATATCTATCTATACTTCCATCAGCTTTAAGTTTCTTCTTCAGAACCCATTTAGAACCAATAATCTTAGTATTAGGAGGAAGTTCTGCCAAGGTCCATGTATTATTATCATGAATAGATTTAATTTCATCATCCATAGCCTTTTTCCAAAGATTCATCATGTAGTGACATAGCTTCTTGATAGGTTCTAGGATCCTCTTCTATTGAATATGCAAAAACATTCCAGGACCTAGATCTTTTTCTATCCTATGTCTCTTACTTCTCCTTACCTCAGTAGATTCAGGACTAATTGTATTTGCATGTGTGCCAGGAGAAGAGTACCTTACAGGCACGGGTAAAGAAGTAGAAGTTACATCATCTCTTGTTTGAACATTTGTTTCTACTTTATTTGACAAATCTTTCTCTAGTTCTAATATATCAGCAACTTTAATAGTTAAATGCTCAAAATAAATAACATGAACAGATTCAAACACACTATTAGTATGCAAATTTAAAAATCTAGATGCCTTACTATGCATGGAATAGCCCAAGAAAATAGATTTAATTGCCTTGCTACCTAACTTGGGTCTTTTTAGTGTTGCATCTAATGCATATGCAATACATCCCCAAACTTTAAAATAACTGATATTTGATTTTCTATTTGTAAGCAACTCATAAGGTGATTTATCTTGTCCTTTTTGCAAAATTTTATTAGTTACATGACATGCAGTATATAGAGCTTCGCCCCAAAAACTGTAAGGCAACTTAGAATGTAGAAGCATTGCACTAATCATCTCTAAAAGTGTCCTATTTTTCCTTTCGGCAACTCCATTTTGTGGAGGAGAGTTAGGAGCAGAAAATTCTCTTACTATTCCATGTTGTTTACAAAATAAAATAAACTGGGTAGAAAGAAATTCACCACCTCTATCGGATCTTATCCTTTTAATTTTCTTATTAGTCTTATTTTCTATTTCTTCTTTAAAGATTTTAAATTTTTCAAAAGTCTCATCTTTTGTTTTAAGCAAATAAACATATGTATATTTTGAAAAATCGTCAATAAAAGTTACAAAATATCTTTTACCCCCTCTAGTCAAATGATCTTTATTGTCACATAAATCAGTATGCACAAGTTCTAAAAGAAATGTCGTTTTAAAAACTGATTTAAAAGGTGACTTAGTGATTTTTGCTTGTGCACAACATTCACAGTTATTGGTAGTATAAATGTGTGAAGATTTAGGAATATAATCGTATGAAATCATGCGATTCATTGCATTACTACCTATATGACCTAATCTATAATGCCAAAAAACATTCACATCATCAACAATATAAGCAGAAACACTTGAAACTTTATTCATACTTAAAACATACATATTGTCTTTAGCATATCCTTTCCCAACAAATGATCCGTTCTTAGAAATAATAACTTTCTGGGAATCAAATACTACTCTAAAACCATGATCATCAAGTTTTTTAATAGAAACAAGACTCTTTCTAATTCCAGGAATGTGATGAACATTCTTAAGAGTGAGAACTTTTCCAGAAGAAAGCGGAAGTTGCACAGTGCCAATTCCCATAACAACACAAGTGGTGGAGTTGCCCATGTAAACTGTTTTCTCACCCTTTACATCTTCATATGTTTTGAAACCAATTTTGAATGGAGTGACATGGCAAGTTGCTCCAGAATCTAACCACCATTCTTCATTGCTATCCACCATAAGAATTTTAGTAAGAACAGCAACCATTTCTTCTTCTTGCTCCATGACATTGGCTTCTTCTTTGTTACCTTTCTTACCTTTGCGAAATTTACAAACTCTAGCCAAATGTCCCATCTTACCACATACAAAGCAAGGTCCTCTGTTCTTCTTACTAATACCATTCTTGGAATCAAATCTTTTTTTATAATCAGAAGTCTTGTTTCCATTGTGAAACTTGTTAATCTTGGTTTTAGCAGATTTGGAGGATGTGGAATTTTCAACATTATGCACATTATCCATTCCATTGTAAACNNACTTATTAAAACCTATAACTACGTATTTGGACTTTTTACGCAATTTCACCCGTTTCCTAAACCAATTGACGTTCTTAACGTTTCGAAAATACTAAAACTTTCCTGGGGTAAAAGTCTAAAAATACCTTACACTTTAAAAACCCAATTGAATCCTAATCGAAACGTTTTTTTTAAAGTAAACCAAAAGACTTTACTTTTCCTAATTACCTACGGAAATGTGATTAGAACATTACTTAGGTAGNGTAGGAACTTTTTACCAGAAGAAAAGCCGGGAAAGTTTGACCANNNGGTGAGTTGCCCATGTAAACTGTTTTCTCAACCCTTTACATCTTCATATGTTTTGAAACCAATTTTGAATGGAGTGACATGGCAATTGCTCCAGAATCTAACACCATTCTCATGCTATCCACCATAAGAATTTTAGTACGAACAGCAACCATTTTCTTCTTCTTGCTCCATGACATTGGCTTCTTCTTTGTTACCTTTCTTACCTTTGCGAAATTTACAAACTCTAGCCAAATGTCCCATCTTACCACATACAAAGCAAGGTCCTCTGTTCTTCTTACTAATACCATTCTTGGAATCAAATCTTTTTTTATAATCAGAAGTCTTGTTTCCATTGTGAAACTTGTTAATCTTGGTTTTAGCAGATTTGGAGGATGTGGAATTTTCAACATTATGCACTTTATCCTTTCCATTGTAAACAGACAAATCTCTATTTCTAGCCTCATACTCAATTTGAATATGCTGAAGTAATTGATCTAAATTTAGAGACTTAGTCTTGTGCTTTAATTTCATCTGATAATCTTTCCAAGAAGGAGGAAGTTTACCAATAATAGTAGAAACTTGAAAAGTCTCAGTAATTGGCTCACCCACATCAGCACATTGAGAGGCAATTTCATTTAATTCATTTACTTGATCAATAACAGGTTTGAAATCATCCATCTTAAAATCAATATACTTGTTAATTAAGAAGGATCTATTTCCAGCATCTTCTGTTACATACCTTCGCGAGATGGCAGCCCACAACTCATATGCAGGGTAGCACTTGTGAAACACATTGAAGAGGGCATTACTCATTGCATTCAGGATCATTGAGCGGCACACAAAATCATCTTCAAGCCATTTTTGTTGTGAGTCCGAAAGCTGCCCATCTGCTTTTCCATCTTGCGGATATGAACAAGTCAAAGACATAGTAGACTTTTGCAATCGTAAATTGATACATCATCTTCATACTCCAACGCTTGTAGTTCATCCCATTGAACTTTTCAAGCCTCTCCACATCTTGGAATTGTTTGCCCGTCAAAGAAGAGTCAATTGTATCGGAATAATTACTATCCTAAAATTGTTAAATAAATATATTGAAAATAAACCAATGAAGTAAACTCAAGTAAGATAATCTAATAATAAATCTGAAACGAGTAGACAAGGCGTTTCCAGGAAACTATCTTTAGGATAGTAATTTCCCCCACACGGTGCGAATGGTTAAAGAAAAATCTATCCCCAGGATACAATGCCTACTCTAGAAATCAAAGTTGCACTCTTTGATTTCTCAACCACAAGAACTCAACCCAAAAGAATGAAGGAATTGGAAGAAAGTAATTAACGAAGATTTGATGTATATAAAACAGATCTTATGATAGATAGAGAGATGTTGTATATATATAATTGCTTGGGAGTTTTTTAGAATCCTATAGAATACCCTTTATATAGACAAGGTTTATGACCTTTACCAATGGTTGCTTCATTTAAATTTAAACTAGCAGTTAACAAAGAGTTAGTTACTCATAGAAAACACATCAGTTAGTTTCACAGAAGGCAGCGGTTGTATTCAAATTTAAGATAGAATTCTTTTTCCTGTTTATTTTAAAATAAATATTATTAATAAATAATACATATATATTATTTTATATATAACAGAATCTTCATAATTTTTATGTAGATCGTGAACATAAAGGCATTCTTAAGACCTGAATATTAGTATTTAGATCAATACATTTAGGGAGAAATGAAAAAATAGCCAGATTTACAAGTGGTCGTTCAAAAATAGCCCAGCTTCAAAAGTAATCGAAATTTAGCCACTTTTCATGTAAAGATAAATCTGAGCAAAAATACTGTTCAAAACCCGGAAAATACGCCAGTATATTATGCTGGAGTTCCAGCATAAGTATACTTGAACTCCAGCATATTATACTGGAGTTCCAGGATAAGTATGCTGGAACTCCAGCATAATATGATGGAGTTCCAGCATAAGTACACTAGAACTCGTTCCAGCATAAGTAC
>NW_017670544.1:516570-540141 GCF_001879085.1 Nicotiana attenuata
GCCCCCCCCCCCCCATTCCCCTTGCTACTGTCGGGGCTACACCAATGGTAGCGGTGACAACCCCTTTTTGGTACGTGGTATTTTCTGTATTTTTCAGGGAAATTCTCAGAGTTTTTGGAGACAAGTTGGGTGCAAGCGCACAAGCAAAGGAGAGCAGCCTGGGCGAGTGTCAACAAAGGGCGGTGGGAAGCCGGACGTGACTGTGCAACAACATCGAGTACATCAAATCAATCACAGGTTCTATTCTCGGGAGTTGGTACCTCCCAGGTTACTGTTTCCTTTTGGTGTTAGCTAAATTGATGTCACTTTAGTTCGCACTAGTTCAATCATTCAACTAGTGTGCTAGTAGTTACTTGTTTCCTTCTAGTTTGGGTCGTTGATCGTTGTGTGCTAGCAAGTCCTCTTTATCTTGTCGTAGGTGTAGTGGCTGTAGTCTGGGATGATAGAATAAGGGCATGTCCTCGGGTGGGGCAGGGCGTGGGTCGAGGGGTGGGGCGGGGGCCAGGGGTGGGACGGGAGGTGGGCGAGGTAGAGGGGGAAAGAGAGCCTATAGGTTGAGAATCGGGTCATGGAACATAGGTTCACTAACAAGTGTCGATGCCCCCTTTTTCTAAAGGCGAAATCGGGTTTACGATATTTGGGCGGACAACTCTATTCCTTTTGGGAATTTGGGTTTTGAGATTTAGAAGAGTCGCCACCTAATGATTGAGTGAATTAGGACACCAAGGAGTAAAAAAAAAGAAAAGAACCAGAGAACGGGTAAGGGCTTGAAATTATCCTAGGGGGAAGGTGTTAGGCACCCCCCAAGATCCACTAGTGTGGTTCCCGGCCATGCTACAATTTGTGACTTTAAAGCAAATAAACATACAAGACAACTTCACATAACGATTACAAGTAGGATTGTATAAAGGTTAAATAAGCATGCTGAAGTTAGGGAATAGATGGTTTCATGTTCATTTAAAAGAATGTATAAATGCAGAAAAATGAGGGTCAAGTAACGAATGCAAATAATCAGACAAAGAAGTAAAATGGACGAAAGTTTAAAAAAGAAAACAGTGATGGAAATTCCAAAGAGGTTTAAATTAAAGAGAAATACAAAGTTTAAAGAACTGAAAAACTGACTTAAGCACATATGGAGGGAGGAGGATCCTAGGTTTATAAATAACATGGATCATCCACGCAACACCCGGTAACCAATTATACGCGTGGTGTTATCACGTGATCATCATCTCCATGTCTACCCTTTCCCACCCCGTTTAAGGTATTAAAGCGCGGAATAGTGTCGTTGCTTATTGCATGCTATTACCCGTCCCGATCCTATCAGTCTCGGAGGCATTGAGACTACTAATCCTAATAGGGAAGGGAATTGGGGCATTTCAAAGTTTAAAAGGATAAAAAGTCTAAGGCGACAAGCAAGAACACATAAGCAGTTAGGGGAAGAGCAAATAACAATTAAGGCTCAAACATGCCTCCTCACTTAAAAGAGCAGATTGTATAGCATGACTTCAAATACTGGTTGTGGTCTGAATTAAACTTACGTGAAGGGGGTGGCTGATTTATCACATATTTTCAGATAAGAAGTCCGAATTAGGCCTGCCTGCTGGTTGTAATTATTAAAGACTGGTGTAATTAATTGATTACCTAATGGTTTGCCTAGGTGAAACCTATAGGCATGATATCTAACAAGGTCAAACATACTGATTTTAAAGAAGATTACTGACTTTAGAAATAAACCAATTCTGCGGATGTTAACAACATTATTACTGATTTTAGACTTTGCGGGTGAATCAGATTTAAACGATTGCTCCTATAGGCATGAATTCTAAGCGTTATTGATTCTAAAACGGTTATGTACGCGCAGGAATCCTATGAGCATGGTATCTAAGATGCAATTGATTATTTTTTAACCTATGGATTGTTTGCCTAGTGACATGTGTATGTGCAGAAGTGCAGGAAACTTACAATCTTGATTTCTATATGCAGAAGTGCAGAGACTTATAGACATGATTTCTAATGAAATGCATAACTTATAGACATGATTTCTAATGAAATGCATAACTTATAGACAGGATTTCTAACGCAGTAATGAAACAACTTATAGGCAGGATTTCTAATGCAGTAATGAAACAACTTATAGGCAAGATTTCTATATGTAGATGCATAAACTTATAGGCAGGATTTCTATATGTAGATGCATAAACTTATAGGCAGGATTTCTATATGTGGATGCATAAGCGAAAAAACAGGCTGTGATTGCAGAAATAAATACCTAAAGCATGATGTCTACCCACATACATAACATGAGCGACCCTCCCCTTTTTACTATACACCCCCAATAGTTATTACAAATTATTACAACCCGAGTGAACCAAGAAAAATAAAAATAAAAGAAAAAATTACATCAGAAATTAAAGTTCCAACCAAGGAGAGCCTAATTCAGACTCCTAGTCTGAAACATGAGATAAACCAACTTCCAAAGATCAGATTTCCAAAGCCTTTCTCATCCTTTGGTTGTGTCAAAGTTCCAAGGAGCTTCATGAACTCCAGGCAGTGCTCACACCCAACTACATTTGCAGGATCAGATTGTAGTGCAGTGTGGAAGGGCCAGCCCTCAAATGTCCAAGTTCAGAGAGAACTCAAGGTCCCCAAGGCAAGGCTCATAGGAGGGGGGCAGAACTTAGAGTCTAAGAATAAGTGTAAGTGCAATAGAGGGGGAATTAGGGAAAGCCATGACAAACTAGTGGTCATGCCCAGCAATTAGGATGCTGGCACACCCCTGACCAGCCTGTCAGCTTGAATTTGGGAGTTAGGACCTATTGAAGGCCAGGTTCAGACCTGGGCAGCAATTTGGATGCGGCCAGGCCATGAACTTTAACTCAACACACATAGGGGAATGTGGGTATGGGGATTTTATAGCAAGCAGTAAACATAAAAGAAAGAACATGCTTAATACAGAGTATAAACAACAAAGTAAACCAGAACATGGCAACTGTAAAGTAAACACATAGGGAAGGAGCTGAAATTAAATTGGGACATACCAGTTTTAGGGAAAACAAATAAGTAAAACAGCAGTCGTGAAAAGCCTAGTTGCAAGCAAAGCAGTACAAAAGTCTCAGAAGAGAGTAGAGAATTGAAAGAGTATTGTGATTGAGAGTATGCGTGTGAGAGTATGAGTATTGAACTTAGGATTCAAAATTTCAAAAGTTCAAAAGTTCAAAAGTTAAAAAATTTGTTGAAGGGTCGAGCCCCTTTTATAGTGTAGCAAACAAGTAAGAACAAGGTAAGAAAATAACATTGAAATCAGTCTCCCTTTAATTAAGGGATTCTGATTTCAAACGGGTAAAAATAATTAAGGAAAGCGATTTGAAAAAATATTTTTCAGGCAGTACAATAAAGGGTAAATACATAGAAGTTATTTAAGGCAAAAGTCCAATGGTACACGGTTTGTGTGAAATAAGGAAAGGGAATCAATCAAACAGCCAGTAGAATCAAAGTGGCAGGCTTTATTCGAATGAACCAAGTCGAGAAAAGGTAAAGATGGTTCAATTAGAGAAAATCAGTAACAATCAGTCAAACCCCATTAAAGGAATTGAGAATCAATTAGTAGTTGGCAAAACCTTTTTTGAAAGAAGAACTTCTCATATATAAAGCAGACAAATCAAACAAAAGGGGTCGTCATGTTACTTAGAAAAGAGTCTAATATTGAAAGGTTCAGAATCATAAGCAAAGGGAAAAACAAGTTCAGTTTGTAGACTCATAGTGAGTCTGAGAGTCCAGGGTTCCAATGCAGAACCCTAGTCCAAACACCAAATCAAACTTGCCAAAGAAAACCCCAAATCCTAAGGTTTCAAATCGAATCAGACATAGAGATGAGAAGGCAAGCCATTGAAACAGACTCAAAGGTCTGTTTCAGAGCCTCATGAGAAACAAAACAAATAGGATAGCAGGTTTGAAACAACAAAGAAAGAAAGCTGATTTAAGAGCATAAAAGAGCATGTTTTAGAAAAGTCGAAACTTAAGCAAGTTCAGAGGAAAAGAGAGGTGGTGTAAACTTAAGCCACAGTAGATGAAACATGCTTAGCAAGTACACAAACAGAGTCTAGTAAAGCAAACAAAATCAAAGAACTCAACAGTAAACACATATAGTAGAAGAGTAACATAACAAGGATTAGCATGTGAGCACAGGAGTAACATGTATAGTAGGAAAAGAAGAAGCAGAAGAACAACACACGCGTAGTAACAGAAAATATACGAGCATAGTATAGACAAACACACATAAAGGAAAGAACAGCAAGAATCAGAAAGATATTTTTTTGAAAACCTTTCAGAAACCCTAAATCGAAAAATAACAATTTTGAAAAGAAAATTTGGGGAAAACAATTTAGAGGTCCAGTAGAACACAAACATACCATAGATCTAAGAAAATAAACAGAGAAAAACCTCGAACAACTAAGGGTTTCGGAGAAACCCTAGAAACGAGAAAGGCTTGGAAAAGTCAGATCCTGGGTCGAAGAGGTCAGGAATCAGACTTCTCGTGCTTGAATATGCCGGAGCATGGCCGGCGAAGCCATGGAACCAAAGATCAGAGAAGATCTGAGAGAGAACCATCGAAGTCAAACTTCAAAACCTCGAACTCCCAAGGTCTAATGGTGGAGAGGGGTGAGTATAGACCATCCATGGCCTGAGAAGCCATGGATTCCGGTGAAAGTACGGTGGAAAAGGGTCGGAGACAGGCTAGGGTTCCGAAGAACCTTCGAGAGAGTTTTGAGAGTGGAGAGTATTCAAGGGCGGCGGACTAAACAAAATGGGGGAATAGGGTATGGTTTGGGGAATTAAAAATGGAAAGGGGAGATCGTGACCGTTGATCAGATTGATCAACGGTCTGGATTAAAGGAGGCTTGGGTCGGGTAGTTAAATGGGTTAAGGATACGGAATTGGGCTAGCCCGGTTGGGATTCAAATTGGGTCAATTAGGGGGGGTTAATGTGGCTATAATCGAAATGCAAATGGGCTGCAATTGAAACGAAATGAGGCCAAATTTTAAATAGCCAGTTTTACCCCTTTTATTTTATAAAAATAGTAAAAAATAATTTTAAAAGCAACTTAAAAGTACTGAACCAATTAATAATATATAAATATTAATTAAATAATATTGAAACCAATTTTACAATTATAGAAATGCTATTAATCTTAAAATAGGCTAAAATTGCAATTGTATGCAATTTAGCTTTAAAAATACCAGATAAATTTGTAAAAATATACAAAAATTACCTTAACTATACTTTGGTATGAATATGAGAATAAAATAAATTATTCACCAAAATTGATAGTTTTGGGAATAATTACTGACTTTTGTACTGCTAAAATGGATAATAAATTGATTTTAAAATCTTTTAAAAATTAGAAAAAAATACCAAAACACTTGGGCATGCTTATATAGCATGTACATGTTATTTTGAAAGCATTTTGTGTATAAAATACATAGGGAAAAATTGGGTATCAACAGCTGCCCCTCTTTACCCAGGAAGGATGAAAGAGTTGTCGAGTAAAGACATGATGGCCAATTTTGACCGAATGAAACGGTTTGAAGAATTTTGACCGAGCCCTGGTTTCTGAGCTGTCTACATATCTCTGGTCTTACAGGAATCAGGCCATATGTAGTTCAGGGTCCGTCGACGAAATATGCCGATGGAGATTTTCCAAGAAGGGCGCGATGTTCAGGTTGAGAAAGATGGTCAGAGTCTGATAGGCTGCGGGAATGGGAGCGGGATTGCTCCTGTCGAGACGGCCGTTGCTAGCCGGTGTACCTGCAAATGAACAATACCAACATATATTGTGCGTGAATTTAAACGTGATGCAAGTTCCTGCTAGACCATGAATGCTGTCTTTGGACGGTTAGGATGACGTCCTCAGACTATGGTGTCCTGGGCCATGATACACATAATAAAGGATTCGTAGGCTATGAAATGATGCTCTCGGGCTACGAGAATGATGCCTCCGAACCATGATGCCCTTGAATAATGCGATGTAGAGATAAAAGTGGGGTCCTCAGGCCATGACATGACGTTCTCGGGCTATGAAAATGGTGCCTCTGGACAATGACGCCTTTGGACAATTTGGCGATCTTTCAGCCCATGAAATGCAGGATTTGGCGGTCTTTCAGCCGATGCAAGACTTAAATAAAAATGGCGATCTTCCAGCCGATGCAGGATTTAAATGAAGTGGCGATATTTCAGCCAATGCAAGACATAAATAAAAATGGCGATCTTTCAGCCGATGTAGGATTTAAATGAAGTGGCGATCTTTAAGCCATGCAAAATTTAAATGAAGTGGCGATATTTTAGCCAATGCAAGACATAAATAAAAATGGCGATCTTTCCGCCGATGCAGGATTTAAATGAAGTGGCGATATTTCAGCCAATGCAAGACATAAATAAAAATGAAGATCTTTCAGCCGATGCAGGATTTAAATAAAATGGCGAACTCTCAGCCATGCAAAATTTAAATGAAGTGCCGATGTTTCAGCCAATGCAAGACATAAATAAAAATGGCGATCTTTCAGCCGATGCAGGATTTAAATGAAGTGGCGATATTTCAGCCAATGCAAGACACAAATAAAAATGGCGATATTTCAGCCGATGCAGGATTTAAGTGAAGTGGCGATATTTCAGCCATGCAAAGATGGAGACAGAGCTTAGTCTCGAAAGGCAGAATGGTAGCCTTATGCAATGCAAGAATGCAGATGGAGACAGAGCTTAGTCTCGGAAGGCAAAATGGTAGCCTTATGCAGTGCAGGAATGCAGATGGAGGTAGAGCTTAACCTCGGAAGGCAGAATAGTAGCCTTATGCAATGCAGGAATGCAGATGGAGGTAGAGCTTAACCTCGAAAGGCAGAATAGTAGCCTTATGCAAAAGATGAAAGATGAGTAGTAATAATAAAAAATTCTTAGCTGATAGCTGATATTTGACATTGATATTGTGGCTGCTGGGGATGTTGTGTGCGGATAGCAAATGTAAATAGGTGATGGTTCTGAGAGTCATATTCCCGAAAAATATGAGTGTATAAATGTATTCGATGATCTGAGACTTAGGTGCCTGCATCGAAAGAAAAATAGTGAGTTTTGTAGAGGGGGAAGGTTAGTTCGTATCCCCGTGGACTTCGCTTGACTAGCTCGGCTCTGTTTATGGTGATACTGTAGGTACCCTCGGGTAGCGTTGCTAAACAAAGCAATTCCGACAATAAACACGCATGAGTTTGTTAAAGATATGACATACGTATATATTTAAGAAATAGTTTTTAGATGAACCGACGACTGTGACGTGGCTCAAAATATTGCGACCTTTCTTGCTACGGAATTTTGAGGGCCCCCCTCAAAATTCTGCCCCAGTTTAGTGGGTTGCTGCTTCTGACGGCTGCTTGCAATGATCGACTGAAGTTACTTCGGAATTTTGAGGGTCCTCCTCAAAATTTTGACTCAGTTTCCAATCACGGGGGCGGGGGAGGGGGGGGGGAGGGGGAGAATGAAAATTTTATTGAATTGTGACCGAACCCATAAGGCTGCCTACGTATCCCCTCTTAAACGGGAATCTGGTTAGACGTAGTTCAAATCACATCATAAAAGAAATCATAAATGGTTACACATAGTATCGCTTGACTGCATCTGAATTTATTGGTTTTGGCCAAACTTCTCCATCCATTTCTGCAAGTATGAGGGCTCCTCCTGTTAGAACCCGATGAACCATGTATGGACATTGCCAGTTAGGGGAGAACTTCCCTTTGGCTTCATCTTGATGTGGAAAAATCTTCTTCAACACCAGCTGCACTGGTGTAAACCGTCTTGGTCTGACCCTCTTGTTGAAGGCTCTGGTCATTCTGTTTTGGTAAAGTTGACCATGGCAAATCGCGTTCATTCTCTTTCCATCTATGAGGGCTAACTGTTCGTAACGACTCTTTACCCATTCTGCATCGTCGATTTCTGCTTCCTGTATGATTCTTAGGGATGAAATTTCTACCTCGGCGGGGATGACCGCTTCCGTACCATAAACCAGCATATAGGGAGTTGCACCAGTCGATATGCGGACTGTGGTGCGATACCCTAACAAAGTAAATGACAGCTTCTCATCCCACTGCTTATGCTTTTCTACCATCTTTCTCAATATCTTCTTGATGTTCTTATTGGCGGCTTCTACAGCTCCGTTCATCTGAGGCCTGTAGGCTGTGGAATTCTTGTGTTTGATCTTGAAGGTTTCGCACATGGCTTTCATCAAATCACTGTTGAGGTTGGAACCGTTGTCAGTAATGACTGATTCTGGGATCCCGAATCGACAAATGATACGGTCACGGACAAAGTCTGCCACGACTTTCTTGGTCACTGCTTTGTAAGATGCTGCTTCAACCCATTTAGTGAAATAATCAATTGCTACTAGGATAAACCTGTGCCCATTTGATGCGGTAGGTTCGATTGGTCCGATAACATCCATTCTCCATGCGGCGAACGACCATGGCGAGCTTGTTGCATTAAGCTCATTTGGAGGCACTTTTATCATGTCTGCATGGATCTGACAGCGGTGGCACTTTCGAACATACTGGATGCAGTCCGTTTCCATAGTCATCCAAAAATAACCTGCCCAGAGTATCTTCTTGGCTAAGACAAAACCGTTCATATGTGGACCACAGGTCCCAGCATGAATTTCCTCTAGCAGTTTGGATGCTTCCTTTGCGTCAACACACCTTAGCAATCCCAAATCAGGAGTTCTCTTATACAGGATTTCTCCACTGTGGAAAAAACTGTTGGATAATCTTCGCAGAGTGCGCTTCTGAATAGCATTTGCAAGCTCTGGATATTTTCCTTCGGCCAAAAATTCCTTGATGTCGTGAAACCAAGGCTTTCCGTCTGCTTCTTCCTCGACATGAGCACAGTAAGCTGGCTGATCATGAATCTTTACTGGAATAGGGTCTATGAAGTTCTTATCTGGATGCTGAATCATGGATGATAGGGTAGCCAATGCGTTAGCAAACTCATTTTGGACTCTGGGAACATGCCGGAATTCTGTCTTTGCGAACCTCTTTCTCAACTCCTGTACGTAATGCAGATACGGGAGTATCTTAGAGTTCTTGGTCGCCCATTCTTCTCGGACCTGATGTATAAGCAAATCCGAATCTCCAATCACTAGCAACTCTTGGACGTTCATGTCAATGGCCATCTTGAGCCCCAAGATGCAAGCTTCGTACTCGGCCATATTGTTGGTGCATGGGAACCTGAGCTTGGCGGATACCGGATAATGCTGGCCGGTTTCTGATACTAGGACCGCTCCTATGCCAACTCCTTTGAAATTTGCTGCTCCGTCGAAAAACATCCTCCAACCGTCATAGGATTCTGCAATGTCCTCTCCTATGAAGGATACCTCCTCATCAGGAAAATACATCTTCAGAGGCTCGTATTCTCCATCCACAGGGTTTTCAGCGAGGTGATCCGCTAGTGCCTGTCCTTTGATTGCTTTCTGAGTCACGTAGACAATGTCAAATTCACTCAGCAGGATCTGCCACTTGGCTAGCTTGCCAGTGGGCATGGGCTTCTGAAAGATATACTTTAATGGGTCCATTCTTGATATGAGATACGTAGTGTAAGCACAGAAATAATGCCTCAACTTCTGAGCTACCCAAGTCAGAGCATAACAGGTGCGCTCTAGTAAGGAATACCGGGCCTCGTACGGGGTGAACTTCTTGCTGAGATAATAAATGGCCTGCTCTTTTCACCCCGTTTCATCATGCTGCCCCAGAACACAACCAGACGCTCCATCCAATACTGCCAGGTAGAGTAGCAGGGGTTTACCTGGTTCAGGAGGAACCAGAACCGGCTGTGTTGACAGGTACTCTTTGATTCTGTCGAAGGCTTTNTCAGACATAGAGATGAGAAGGCAAGCCATTGAAACAGACTCAAAGGTCTGTTTCAGAGCCTCATGAGAAACAAAACAAATAGGATAGCAGGTTTGAAACAACAAAGAAAGAAAGCTGATTTAAGAGCATAAAAGAGCATGTTTTAGAAAAGTCGGAACTTAAGCAAGTTCAGAGGAAAAGAGAGGTGGTGTAAAATTAAGCCACAATAGATGAAACATGCTTAGCAAGAACACAAACAGAGTCTAGTAAAGCAAACAAAATCAAAGAACTCAACAGTAAACACATATAGTAGAAGAGTAACATAACAAGGATTAGCATGTGAGCACAGGAGTAACATGTATAGTAGGAAAAGAAGAAGCACAAGAACAACACACGCGTAGTAACAGAAAATATACGAGCATAGTATAGACAAACACACATAAAGGAAAGAACAGCAAGAATCAGAAAGATATTTTTTTTTGAAAACCTTTCAGAAACCCTAAATCGAAAATAAACAATTTTGAAAAGAAAATTTAGGGAGAACAATTTAGAGGTCCAATAGAACACAAATATACCATAGATCTAAGAAAATAAACAGAGAGAAACCTCTAACAGCTTAGGGTTTCGGAGAAACCCTAAAAATGAGAAAGGCTTGGAAAAGTCAGATCCTGGGTCGAAGAGGCCAGGAATCAGGCTTCTCGTGCTTGAATATGTCGGAGCATGGCCGGAGAAGCCATGGAACCAAAGATCTGAGAAGATCTGAGAGAGGACCATCGAAGTCAAACTTCAAAACCTCGAACTCCCAAGGTCTAATGGTGGAGAGGGGTGAGTATAGACCATCCATGGCCTGAGAAGCCATGGATTCGGGTGAAAGTACGGTGGAAAAGAGTCAGAGACAGGCTAGGGTTCCGAAGAACCTTCGAGAGAGTTTTGAGAGTGGAGAGTTTTCAAGGGCGGCGGACTAAACAAAATGGGGGATAGGGTATGGTTTGGGGAATTAAAAATGGAAAGGGGAGATCGTGAGTTGATCAGATTGATCAACTGTCTGGATTAAAGGAGGCTTGGGTCGGGTAGTTAAATGGGTTAAGGATACGAAATTGGGCTAGCCCGGTTGGGATTCAAATTGGGTCAATTAGGGGGGGGGGGGGTTAATGTGGCTATAATCGAAATGCAAATGGGCTGCAATTGAAACGAAATGAGGCCAAATTTTAAATAGCCAGTTTTACCCCTTTTATTTTATAAAAATAGTAAAAATGATTTTAAAAGCAAATTAAAAGTACAGAATCAATTAATAATTTATAAATATTAATTAGAAAATATTAAAACCAATTTTACAATTATAGAAATGCTATTAATCTTAAAATAGGCTAAAATTGCAATTGTATGCAATTTAGCTTTAAAAATACCAGATAAATTTGTAAAAATATACAAAAATCACCTTAACTATATTTTGGTATAAATATGAGAATAAAATAAATTATTCACAAAAATTGATAGTTTTGGGAATAATTACTGGCTTTTGTATTGCTAAAATGGATAATAAATTAATTTTAAAATCTTTTAAAAATTAGAAAAAAATACCAAAACACTTGGGCATGCTTATATAGCCTGTACATGTTATTTTGATAGCATTTTGCGTATAAAATACATAGGGAAAAATTGGGTATCAATAGCTGCCCCTCTTTACCTGGGAAGGATGAAAGAGTTGTCGGGTAAAGACATGATGGCCAATTTTGACTGAATGAAACGGTTTGAAGAATTTTGACCGAGCCATGGTTCCTGAGCTGCCTACATATCCCTGGTCTTACAGGAATCAGGCCATATGTAGTTCAGGGTCCGTCGACGGAATATGCCGATGGAGATTTTCCAAGAAGGGCGCGATATTCAGGTTTAGAAGGATGGTCAGAGTCTGATAGGCTGCGGGAACGGGAACGGGAGCGGGATTGCTTCTGCCGAGACAGCCGTTGCTAGCCGGTGTACCTGCAAATGAATAATACCAACATATATTGTGCGTGAATTTAAACGTGATGCAAGTTCCCGTTGGACCATGAATGCTGTCTTTGGACGGTTAGGATGCCGTCCTCGAACTATGGTGTCCTGGGCCATGAAACACATATTAAAGGATTCGCAGGCTATGAAATGATGCTCTCGGGCTATGAGAATGATGCCTCCGAACCATGATGCCCTTGAATAATACGATGCAGAGATAAAAGTAGGGTCCTCAGGCCATGGCATGATGTTCTCGGGCTATGGAAATGGTGCCTCCGAACAATGACGCCTTTGGACCATTTGGCGATCTTTCAGCCCATGAAATGCAGGATTTGGCGATCTTTCAGCCGATGCAAGACTTAAATAAAAATGGCGATCTTTCAGCCGATGCAGGATTTAAATGAAGTGGCGATATTTCCGCCAATGCAAGACATAAATAAAATGGCGATCTTTCAGCCGATGCAGGATTTGAATGAAGTGGCGATATTTCAGCCATGCAAAGATGGAGACAGAGCCTAGTCTTGAAAGGCAGAATGGTAGCCTTATGCAATACAGGAAATGCAGATGGAGACAGAGCTTATTCTCGGAAGGCAGAATGGTAGCCTTATGCAATGCAAGAATGCAGATGGAGGTAGAGCTTAACCCCGGAAGGCAGAATAGTAGCCTTACGCAATGCAAGAATGCAGATGGAGGTAGAGCTTAACCTCGGAAGGCAGAATACTAGCCTTATGCAATGCAGGAAATGCAGATGGAGGTAGAGCTTAACCTCGGAAGGCAGAATAGTAGCCTTATGCAGTGCAGGAATGCAGATGGAGGTAGAGCTTAACCTCGAAAGGCAGAATAGTAGCCTTATGCAAAAGATGAAAGATGAATAGTAATAATAAAAAATTCTTAGCTGATAGCTGATAGCTGATAGCTGATATTTGAAATTGATATTGTGGCTGCTGGGGATGTTGTGTGCGGATAGCCAATGTAAATAGGTGATGGTTCTGAGAGTCGTATTCCCGAAAAATATGAGTGTATAAATGTATTCGATGATCTGCGACTTGGGTGCCTGCATACAAAGAAAAATAGTGAGTTTTGTAGAGGGGGAAGGTTAGTTCGTATCCCCGTGGACTTCGCTTGACTGGCTCGGCTCTGTTTATGGTGATACTGTAGGTACCCTTGGGTAGCGTTGCTAAACAAAGCAATTCCGACAATAAACACGCATGAGTTTGTTAAAGATATGACATACGTATATATTTAAGAAATAGTTTTTAGATGAACCGACGACTGTGACGTGGCTCAAAACCTTGCGACCTTTCTTGCTACGGAATTTTGAGGGTCCCCCTCAAATTCTGCCCCAACTTAGTGGGTTGCTGCTTCTGACGGCTGCTTGCAATGATCGACTAAAGTTACTTCGGAATTTTGAGGGTCCTGCTCAAAATTCTGACCCAGTTTCCGATTGCGGGGGGGGGGGGGGGGGGTATGAAAAATTTTATCAAATTGTGACCGAACCCATAAGGCTGCCTATGTATCCCCTCTTAAACAGGAATCAGGTCAGACGTAGTTCAAATTACATAAGGAAATCATAAATGGTTACACATAGTATTGCTTGACTGCATCTGAANAGAAATGCAAATGGAGGTAGAGCTTAACCTCGGAAGGCAGAATAGTAGCCTTATGCAATGCAAGAAATGCAAATGGAGGTAGAGCTTAACCTCGGAAGGCAGAATAGTAGCCTTATGCGGAAGATGAGAGACAAGTAGTAGTAAAAGATTCTTAGCTAATAGCGGATAACTGGTTGTTGATTGCGACATTGTGGCTGCTGGGGATATCGTGTATGGATAGTGGTTGTGAAGCGATAATTTCGGGAGTTGTATTCCTGAAAGTATGAGTGTGTAAATGGATTTGCTGATTTGTGACTTGGGTGCCTGCATCCAAAGAAAAATCGTGAGTTTTGTAAAGGGACCGGTTAGTTCGTGTTCCCGCTGGCTTCGCTTGACTGGCTCGGCTCTGTTTATGGTGATACTGTAGGTACCCTCGGGGCAGCATTGTCAAACAAAGCGATTTCGGTAATAGGCATGCATGAGTTTTGTTAAAGGTATGATATATGTATATATATTTAAAAAAATAGCTTTAGATGAACCAACGACCGCGACGTGGTTCAAAACATTGCGACCTTTCTTGCTACGGAATTTTGAGGGCCCTCCTCAAAATTCTGCCCCAGTTTAGTGGGTTGATGCTTCTAACGGCTGCTTGCAATGATCGACTGAAGTTACTTCGGAATTTTGAGGGTCCTCCTCAAAATTCTGCCCCAGTTTCCAATTGCGGGGGGAAATGAAAATTTTATTGAATTGTGACCGAACCCATAAGGCTGCCTACGTATCCCCTCTTAAACGGGAATCAGGTCAGACGTAGTTCAAATTACATAAGGAAATCATAAATGGTTACACATAGTATCGCTTGACTGCATTTGAATTTATTGGTTTTGCCGAACTTCTCCGTCCGTTTCTGCAAGTATGAGGGCTCCTCCTGTCAGAACCCGATGAACCATGTATGGACCTTGCCAGTTAGGGGAGAACTTCCCTTTGGCTTCATCTTGATGTGGAAAAATCTTCTTCAGCACCAGCTACCCTGGTGTAAACTGTCTTGGTCTGACTCTCTTGTTGAAGGCTCTGGTCATTCTGTTTTGGTAAAGTTGACCATGGCAAACCGCGTTCATTCTCTTTCCATCTATGAGAGCTAACTTCGTAACGACTCTTTACCCATTCTGCATCGTTGATTTCTACTTCCTATATGATTCTTAGGGATGGAATTTCTACCTCGGTGGGGATGACCGCTTCCGTACCATAAACCAGCATATAGGGAGTTGCACCAGTCGATATGCGGACTGTGGTGCGATACCCTAACAAAGCAAATGACAGCTTCTCATGCCACTGCTTATGCTTTTCTACCATCTTTCTCAATATCTTCTTGATGTTCTTATTGGCGGCTTCTACAACTCCGTTCATCTGAGGCCTGTAGGCTGTGGAATTCTTGTGTTTGATCTTGAAGGTTTCGCACATGGCTTTCATCAAATCACTGTTGAGGTTGGAACCGTTGTCAGTAATGACTGATTCTGGGATCCCGAATCGACAAATGATACGGTCACGGACAAAGTCTGCCACAACTTTCTTGGTCACTGCTCTGTAAGATGCTGCTTCAACCATTTAGTGAAATAATCAATTGCTACTAGGATAAACCTGTGCCCATTTGATGCGGCAGGTTCGATTGGTCCGATAACATCCATTCTCCATGCGGCGAACGACCATGGCGAGCTTGTTGCATTAAGCTCATTTGGAGGCACTTTTATCATGTCTGCATGGATCTGAGAGCGGTGGCACTTTCGAACATACTGGATGCAGTCCGTTTCCATAGTCATCCAGAAATAACCTGCCCGGAGTACCTTCTTGGCTAAGACAAAACCGTTCATATGTGGACCACAGGTCCCATCATGAATTTCCTCTAGCAGTTTGGATGCTTCCTTTGCGTCAACACACCTTAGCAATCCCAAATCAGGAGTTCTCCTATACAGGATTCCTCCGCTGTGGAAGAAATTGTTGGATAATCTTCGCAGAGTGCGCTTCTGAATAGCATTTGCAAGCTCTGGATATTTTCCTTCGGCCAAAAATTCCTTGATGTCGTGAAACCAGGGCTTTCCATCTGCTTCTTCCTCGATATGAGCACAGTAAGCTGGCTGATCATGAATCTTTACTGGAATAGGGTCTATGAAGTTCTTATCTGGATGCTGAATCATGGGTGATAGAGTGGCCAATGCATCGACAAACTCATTCTGGACTCTGGGAACATGCCGGAACTCTGTCTTTATGAACCTTTTTCTCAACTCCTGTACATGATGCAAATACGGGAGTATCTTGGAGTTCTTGGTCGCCCATTCCTCTCGGACCTGATGTATTAGCAAATCCGAATCTCCAATCACTAGCAACTCTTGGACGTTCATGTCAATGGCCATCTTGAGCCCCAAGATGCAAGCTTCGTACTCGGCCATATTATTGGTGCATGGGAACCTGAGCTTGGCGGATACCGGATAATGCTGGCCGATTTTTGATACTAGGACTGCTCCTATGCCAACTCCCTTGAAATTTGCTGCTCCGTCGAAAGACATCCTCTATCCGTCATAGGATTCTGCAATGTCCTCTCCTATGAAGGATACCTCCTCATCAGGAAAATACGTCTTCGGAGGTTCGTATTCTCCATCCACAGGGTTTTCAGCGAGGTGATCCGCTAGTGCCTGCCTTTGATTGCTTTCTGAGTAACGTAGATAATGTCAAATTCACTCAGCAGGATCTACCACTTAACTAGCTTGCTAGTGGGCATGGGCTTCTGAAAGATATACTTCAATGGGTCCATTCTTGATATGAGATACGTAGTGTAAGCACAGAAATAATGCCTCAACTTCTGAGTTACCCAAGTCAGAGCACAACAGGTGCGCTCTAGTAAGGAATACCGGGCCTCGTACGGGGTGAACTTCTTGCTGAGATAATAAATGGCCTGCTCTTTTCTCCCCGTTTCATCATGCTGCCCCAGAACAAAACAAAACGCTCCATCCAATACTGCAAGGTAGAGTAGCAGGGGTCTACCTGGTTCGGGCGAAACCAGAACCAGCGGTGTTGACAGGTACTCTTTGATTCTGTCGAAGGCTTTCTGGCAGTCGTCAGTCCATTTGGTAGCGGCGTCCTTCTTCAACAACTTAAAGATCGGCTCACAAATGACAGTGGACTGAGCGATGAACCAGCTGATGTAGTTAAGTCTCCCCAAGAAACTCATAACCTCCTTCTTGCTCTTCGGCGGCGGCAGTTCTTGAATAGCTTTGACCTTTGATGGATCCAATTCTATCCCTCGGCGGTTCACAATGAACCCAATTAGTTTTTCGGCAGGAACCCTAAATGCACATTTTGCGGGATTCAGCTTCAGGTTGTACCTCAAATCTCCCATGTGATCAGCGGCTTTCCTGGATTTGATGATGACGTCGTCTACATACACTTCGATCTCCTTGTGTATCATGTCATGAAAAATTGTGGTCATGGCCCTCATGTAGGTGGCCCCTGCACTTTTTAGCCCAAACGACATCATTTTGTAACAATACATCCCCCACGGTGTAATGAAAGTCATTTCTCTGTCATCCATCCATATCCGATGGTACCCGGCAAAACAATCAACGAATGACTGCAAGTCATGCTTGGCGCAGTTGTCAATCAAGATGTGTATATTCGGCAAGGGAAGTCGTCTTTAGGACTGGCCCGGTTGAGATCCCGGTAGTCGACGCAAACTCTAACCTTCCCGTCCTTCTTTGGTACTGGCAGAATGTTGGCTAACCATGTTGGATATTCTACTACCCGGACCTTAGCTTTGACCTGCTTAGTAACTTCTTCCTTGATTTTCAAACTCATGTTTGGCTTGAACTTTCTGAGCTTCTGTTTCACTGGCGGACAGGCCGGATCAGTCGGTAATTTGTGAGCCACAATGGACGTGCTTAGACCAGTCATGTCGTCATATGACCATGCGAATATGTCCTCATATTCCTTTAGAAATTTTGTGTACTCTTCCTTCTCAGACGGTGACAAGTGAACGCTGACTCGTGTTTCTTTGATGTTCTCTGCATCTCCCAGATTGACGATCTCCGTCTCGTCCAGGTTGGACTTAGGCCTATTCTCAAAATTCTCAACTTCTTTAACGATTTCTTCCGGTATATCATCTTCCTCTGAATCTATATCCGTTTGTCGCGTTGTCTCATTGCATGTCACAGTCATTGGTTCATCAAGACAAGTAATAGTAATGCTGTATAAGTAAAGTAATGAGAGAAAATAATAAGAGTATTGATTTATAAGAAAAAAAATCGAAATGCTTTGATAAATCCCATAATTGTTTTGAACATTGAAGATCTTATTGCGGAAATTTAAAATGCGAAAGAAAAACTAATAAAATTTAAGATAGTGCATGGTGCTTGTTCAGCCTTGCTACCCCGAGACTTGCCGGGCTCTGGTTGTTCTGATGGTCCAATTGTTGATGTATGCTCATCTGGATCTTGTGGAATAAGATGATGATGCCAAAGTGCTCGAACTAACCTTTAGGGAGGGGAATAAGCAAAAATAAAAACAAAAGGTAACAAGTTAGTAGGGATCGTGAGAAGCGTTGCAATATTTAAACACATAGTGTAAGAATATAAATCGTGTCCTAAATTGGGAGCCTCGTTGTGCCCGAGGTAAGCCTAGCGACAAGTAAATTTGGAGAACTTAGAATGCTAAATGCCTCATTTCATTGATAAAAATAAGACGAATCCCAAGACGACACTGAATAACAGGAAATAAAGATGTCACTAGTGGCCATAGGCCTTATTACATTTTATAAAGCAGAAATGAAAACTCCTATCTACTTTATCCCAGAAGGACATTCCCAAGACTCGGCATTGTTGGCTCCTTCGTACAGTTCTCCCAGCTCATGCAATCCTAGCAACAAGTAGGCCCTCGCCAGATGTCCGCCTTCATTTCCTTCAGCAACCCGACAATCTTCAACCCTCTTCAGGAACTTCTTTTCCAGCTCCACTATGCCCCGCTCCAAACAGATTAGTCGTTTGTTGGCGCTGACAGCCATATCTTTCCATTCTCCAATTAGCTTTTGATTGGCTTCTTGTATTTCGTGGTGCTCATTTTCACATTCCCACATCCTCTTGCGCAATTGGTTATACTTAGCCTGTGCTTCAGCCCTTTCGTCGATAATCCTATGACCTCGAATAAATCCGAGTTGTCCTAACCCACTATGATCGTCCTCCAACCAACCTGGATAGTATGGAGTATAACCAGCGTGGTACCTGTCTGGTTCTATGGAATCCTTTCCCAGGATGATTTTGCAGTGCCACACATGCTAAGCTTGACACTTGTATGGACTATCGTCAGCCTGGAAGTCAGCCCGGTAATGACTCATCTTGTCGACCCTTGGTATAACCTTCTTCCTGCCTTCCTGTCTCATAACCCGGATAGGGACATATGGGTAGGTCCCTCTTAAATCGATCAGTATCAGAAATGGAGTATCCCTAGACCGTATGATGAATTCTTTAGTAGGGAACCACTCAAACATCCATTGCACCCGGTCTTCAGTAAGATTGTCGAAGAGCTCGACCCACTCTCTAGCATTCTCTGGTTGGGCGAACATGTTGGGCATATAATTCATCCGCTTTGGGTGATGAAAAGCGATATGATCATCCCAATCTCTACAATGGATTTCCTGCCGGTACTCACCCCTTTGGAGGTGCTCCATAAGCCATAGTTGGAGTAGCAAATTACATCCCTCGAAATGTTTGGCCCCTTGTTGACATCTTTCTAGGGCTCGGTATATTTCTGCAACTATCATTGGCACAAGGCTGAATGGCTGCCCGTTAATTCCTTCCATCAAGGTCTTGGTGACTATGGCCAGTCTGGTATGGATTCTTGCTTTCTTTGTTGGAAAAACTATCATCCCCAAGAAACAGAACATAAACACAAATACCCTTCGGTGGATGTGCCCCAATGAGGTGACGGCGAACTCGTCCGGATAGGTATGGTATGATTTGCTATGGCCGTACCTTTCATACAAATGGTCAAAGGGAATGTAAGACTTCTCCAAACATGTCAAGTCGGGATTCTTCTTTAGACCCATCATCTTAACAAAACCCCTACCCTTACGATTTTCCGGCATTAGCAAACCCGGAGTTTCCCATGGTATCCCAGCCAGTCCTCCTATCTCCTCAAGAAAAGGTGTCATCTCGATCTCTCCGAAGCGGAATACCGGCCTATCACAGTCCCAAAACAGAGATGCAACTTCTATGATTTTGTTGTTGGGTTGAATGTCTAGGAGAGAAGGCAGGTTTCCTAGATACTTCCGGACAAGAGTTTGATCGCTGGAATGGAGATACTTCCACCAGCTTAGCAATTTGGGGTGAATGTTGGTGACCATGCCGAATTTGGGGACTTCGTGCCTCATTTCTGCAAAACAAAGGGTTAGGCCCCTTTCCCCCACTAGACTCGACTATTTAACATCAATAATTAGCATAAGAAGCATTTAGTTCTCCAAATGAATGCACAGAACGTGGTAAGGTCCGTTTGGGTCTCAAGGAAACCCAGTGGACTTTGGACAAGGCTATCTTAAAGAGTCATTATGTGGACAACATAACTGACTCGGCTAGGTTTGACCATGATGCATGCACAATTAAATAGAGTAGGGTTTCTATGGGGTTTTAGACTGGTACCCTTGAGCGGACAACTCAAGAGGGAAAGGCACGGAACCGTCGACTACACCGTTGATCGACTGGTTTTACCGCAAATATGCCTTTGCCGGATTTAGGGGGTGATGATATCGGAAGAGCGCAACCACTCATTATAAGTGTTGCTAAGGGTCTTTTGTTTGGCACGAGTGGAATATGATGTCAAAAAAATGCAATACAATAATTAACAAATTGTCATGTACTTTCACGTTCATAAAATAATGGTTACAATAATTGCTTGTAATTACAACAGTATTGAAGGAAAGCGATAAAAGAAAGCATTAAAGAAAAGAAATAAAGAACCAAGTTAGTTTCGCAATAGAAGAAAGAATAAATACTTAAAAACAAGTAAAGACATGTAAAGAAGCATGAAGTCACAAATAGCATGAAATGGTAAAAGCCTTAAAGAAGTCCCCAGCAGAGTCTCCATGCTGTCGATGCCCCCTTTTTCTAAAGGCGAAATCGGGTTTATGACATTTGGGCGGACAACTCTATTCCTTTTGGGAATTTGGGTTTTGAGATTTAGAAGAGTCGCCACCTAATGATTGAGTGCATTAGGACACCAAGGAGTAAAAAAAAAAAAAGAACCAAAGAACGGGTAAGGGCTTGAAATTATCCCAGGGGGAAGGTGTTAGGCACCCCCCAAGATCCAATAGTGTGGTTCTCGGCCATGCTACAATTTGTGACTTTAAAGCGAATAAACATACAAGACAACTTCACATAACGATTACAAGTAGGATTGTATAAAGGTTAAATAAGCATGCTGAAGTTAGGGAATAAATGGTTTCATGTTCGTTTAAAAGAATGTATAAATGCAGAAAAATGAGGGTCAAGTAACGAATGCAAATAATCAGACAAAGAAGTAAAATGGGCGGAAGTTTAAAAAAGAAAACAGTGCAGGAAATTCCAAAGAGGTTTGAATTAAAGTGAAATACAAAGTTTAAAGAACTGAAAAACTGACGTAAGCACATATGGAGGGAGGGAGATCCTAGGTTTATAAATAACATGGATCATCCACGCAACACCCGGTAACCAATTATACACGTGGTGTTATCACGTGATCATCATCTCCATGTCTACCCTTTCCCACCCCGTTTAAGGTATTAAAGCGCGGAATAGTGTCTTTACTTATTGCATGCTATTACCCGTCCCGATCCTATCAGTCTCGGAGGTATTGAGACTACTAATCCTAATAGGGAAGGGAATTGGGGCATTTCAGAGTTTAAAAGGATAAAAAGTCTAAGGCGACAAGCAAGAACACATAAGCAGTTAGGGGAAGAGCAAATAACAATTAAGGCTCAAACAGGCCTCCTCACTTAAAAGAGCAGATTGTATAGCATGACTTCAAATACTGGTTGTGGTCTGAATTAAACTTACGTGAAGGGGGTGGCTGATTTATCACATATTTTCAGATAAGAAGTCCGAATTAGGCCTGCCTGCTGGTTGTAATTATTAAAGACCGGTGTAATTAATTGATTACCTAATGGTTCGCCTAGGTGAAACCTATAGGCATAATATCTAACAAGGTCAAACATACTGATTTTAAAGAAGATTACTGACTTTAGAAATAAACCAATTCTGCGGATGTTAACAACATTATTACTGATTTTAGACTTTGCGGGTGAATCAGATTTAAACGATTGCTCCTATAGGCATGAATTCTAAGCGTTATTGATTCTAAAACGGTTATGTACGTGCAGGAATCCTATGAGCATGGTATCTAAGATGCAATTGATTATTTTTTAACCTATGGATTGTTTGCCTAGTGACATGTGTATGAGCATAAGTGCAGGAAACTTATAATCTTGATTTCTATATGCAGAAGTGCAGAGACTTATAGACATGATTTCTAATGAAATGCATAACTTATAGACAGGATTTCTAACGCAGTAATGAAACAACTTATAGGCAGGATTTCTAATGCTGTAATGAAACAACTTATAGGCAAGATTTCTATATGTAGATGCATAAACTTATAGGCAGGATTTCTATATGTGGATGCATAAGCGAAAAAACAGGCTGTGATTGCAGAAATAAATACCTAAAGCATGATGTCTACTGATTAGGTCGCAGCGGACTCAACCTTAGGAAGAGTGGGCGCTAATACTTTTACCTAATAGTGGTATCGGGTCAATTTCCACAGGGAGCTAGAAAGGGAGTTGGATATTTGTTTAGCCTAGAATTGCGTGTTTGCTTCTAATTGATCTTCTATCATTTTTGGGTTTTTTGTGATTATCAACTACAATTTAACAACTACTAATTATAACTAAATTATGCGAAGAGATTTAATCTAGATTGTATGCAATATAGAGAAAGGCACTAAGGTCGTGGCATTTACCTAGGTGGTCAACTAACGGGTCGAGATTCCTAATACGAGAATGATGATTATGAGGCTTATGATATAACCGTTGCACGATAGCACTCACTCTCACACCTCTCGGTAGAAAGAGTGATTTATCCCAATTGACTCTCTCGAGACCAATTGGGTAGGCTAACAAACCAAGCAACTTAGGGTTCAAGTTGGGTAATCACTCTCTCGAGGTCTTACCCGTTAATTGGGACTACCATTCTCATGGGTCCATCCCAATTCCTTGTTGGGTTAACTTTGGAGTCATAGACACTCTTTCTCAAGAAGAGTCAAGACTCACTAAGCTAGACTTAGTGTTTGCAACCACCAAATCCTAGTTAAAACATAAAATCAACCCAAATATCAAACACCCAAAATCATTCAAGCACTAAACAATCACACCCATTAACTACCCACACTAGGGTTGAGCCACAACCCTAGCTAATGGGTTTAGCTAGCCATAATAGCAACAGAAATTAAAGAAGAAGTAGACAAAATCAACATAGTAATTAACTAGGAAGCTAATCAACACGAATTCACGTTAAAACAAGGTTAAAATGCCCAAAATAGGCTAAAACTTGAATCTCACGAGTGCTGCTGCTATCTGATGTCTTAAACTTGACCTAGAAATAATAAAATATTCTATTTATACTATGCCAGAAAAATCGGACAAAAATACCCCTGCGGGGCTGGCGCGGATCGCGCATAAATGCAGCGCGGCCGCGTAGGGGTCTTGGCCTTCTATCATTCACTTCTGGAACTGGGGACGCGGACCGCACAAAGAAGTAGCGCGGCCGCACAGGCTAAGGAGCGCGGACCGCACAATATTGAAGCGCGACCGCGTAGACACCAGCGCTGACCGCGTAGAAATGAGCGCTGACCGCGCTTGGAGACTCTTGAAATGGGTGCTCTCTGAATCTCCTAGCGCGGCCGCACAACAAATCAGTGCGGTCCGCGCTAGGTCCTCCTGTCCCTACTTCAATGATTTTTGATACTTGAGCAGGTTTCACTCCGTTTCGAGCTGGTTCTTGACTTTCGTCATCTTGTCGCTCAATCTGCATCAAGCGCACTTTGTAAGCAT
>NW_017670544.1:541638-544660 GCF_001879085.1 Nicotiana attenuata
AATTTTGAAAATCAAAAGAAGAAAAATCAAAAATGGACTCAAACCCTTAAGAAGGTTGTCACGCCATCTATCATTGGGAAGAGCCACCCGGTTCGCACAACACACTACCCTTGGAAAGAACCGTGGCATTAAGAAAACCAAGGGCTTATTGAAAACACTAAAACCGAAACAAAAGGCTACGAGCCTCACTACTAGGCTGAAAACGAAAAATTTGAACGAAAATAGAAAAACCAAATGAATATGTACAATAGGGAGTAGAATATACAACGGGATGAATATATGCATAAGAGTCTAAAAGTAGCCAAAGTTAAAAGTTATATACAGCAATCCAAGACAATCCAAAACATAGACTAGAAATGAAATAAATATATACAGTCATCCAATGTATCAGAATCAAAATGGTAGGGCGCACCCCCACGAATAAAAGCTAGCATTGTCCCCAATGCCAACTACCAAGATAGCTCAAAAACATAGTAAAAGGATATAGAGAGGCCCCTCAAGCCTAGTCCACATGCGTGGGGTCTCCTGTCGTCCCTGGATCCTCTGTAGTAGCCGGGACCTCAGACTGGTCGCCGACCTGCTGCTGCTAGGACATGAGCTGGATCAAGAACAGGCTGAACCACCGGTGGGACACTGGATGTACCCTCATGAACCTGGGCCACCTCTATCACAACTCCCTCAGTGCTAGGGATTTTCCTCTTCTTCCTTGGCTTGGGGGTCTCCTCCTGCTGTGGCTGAACTGCTGCTGGATCAACAGTTGACTCCCGAAAAGCAAGTCAAGTGGCATCTGATCTGCCAAAAGCTTATCCACATCCTCCCTCAACTTCATCACTGACTCCTTGGAGGCCTTCTGCTTCTTCAATTTCCTGTGTTCCCTAGCAAGTTTACCCAGTGCTGTGCTGTGTGCTCCAACTGCCTTAGCCAAGGCATTCTGTGTCTCCATCATCCTTTCCTGATTGGCCAGGATCTTCTTCAGTGTCTCCTCAATAGAAGGAGGGATATCAACTGTGGAAGGGGCTGACTGTGTCTGAACTACAGTGGCCAAGTTTGACAACTTGGATGTCGCAGCTGACATCCAGTTGTTCAAACTGGCCAGAAACTGAGCAAGCTGGTGGGCAGTGAACCTGTGGGTCTTCGAGGAAGGGACATCCTGGTCTACTGCAGTAGATGGACCAACACTAGAAGAAGGACCCTGAGGCAATGTCTCACTGGTAGCTGGGATAGTGGAAGGCTCAGTGGACTGCTGAATAACCGCTGGCTCCTTAGACTGGCCAGGTGCGGTGGAAGTGGATGCCTGAGGCTTTTTGGACCTCTTTGGGTTGTCGGGACCCAAATGACTGTACCATGAGTAGGGGGCCACTGGATCTACCTGAACATCAAATTTCTTCTTCTTTACCTTCAACTCTCTGAAGTACAGGGAAAGAGTGTTTGGGAATGGGTAGTTTGTGTTTGTCTCCTGCCCTACCGTAGAAATCACTCTTGACATGATGTTGCCCACATTCAGAGGAAAACCAGCCATAATGGAAGCTACTAACACTGCACAAGGAATAGGAACTGTGTGATCATGAGTTGAAGGATCAAGCCTACTACACACGAAGGTCAACCACCCCTTGTCCCTCACTTTTGTCACCTTTGAATCTCTCACCACATGATAGACATTACAGTAAAACTCTTTCACCATATGTTCATTTGCAACTATGCAACGTTCCTTGAAGAACCCCCAACCCTCTCTAGTTCGGAATTGTGCTTGCACATGTGGGTTTAGAGGAAGAAGATCAGAATCAATAAATTGCCTCTCCGGAATCAACTTTCTTTTGGGCCACCACTCTCGAAATCTGTGGAAGGCTATTTCACTGACAAATCTATCAGCCCATGCTTCCGGTTTTCTTGTTCTCTCAATACCACCAACTTGGGGTTCACCCCCCTTGCCGTATCCTGCACTCTCCCCAGACAATGAAGCTATGGGGGAGGTGGAGTATTGTGCCTCACTTCTATCCTCGGACTCATCAGACGAGTCCAAAACTACATTCACCGGCTTCTTGAGGCTTTTATCAGTTGGTCCCTTGGAGGTAGGTGAAGCTGAGGGAGAGTCATGCAATTGAAGCGAAAGAGACATGTGAGTTGGAGCAGATTCAGAAGTAATACTCCGGGATGGGGCGTACTCACTCCCTGAAGAATGGGAGGCAGCTCTATCGGCTTCCCGTATTATCTTGCGGGTCTTTTTGATATTCTCCGAGTCTGGGGAGTGAGTTTAACAACCTGCTTCCCTTTTCCCCCTCAGGAGGAGCCACCCCTCCCAGGTTGTTGTTCTTTTCCCCCTTGCTGCTTTACCATGATCTGCAAAGGAAAGTCTAACATTGTTAGTTGAGGCATATGCAGTGAATTGTATGGTACATTTGAAAGCATGGGTGAACAACAGGAATGCAGAATAGAAGAGGCGCGGAACGCGCAAAAGAGTCATGCGGACGCGCTGGACTGGCGCGGACCGCGTAAAACTGGAGCGCGGACCGCGGTCAAGATGCTCCAGAGACACCACTCTCTGAATCTCACTGACGCGGTCCGCACTATTTTGGTGCGCAGCCGCGCTAGACTGGTGCGGACCGTGTAGAAATGATGCGCGGCCGCGTAGGGCAAAAACTGAACTGAGGACAGGGATTTGCATGTAAGTCCAATTTATTTGCTCAGATTATGGGTCCTAGTTGTCCCTACTCAATTACTAATCAAGAAATCATACCCGTTGTTTCACAAAAACACACTAAATCTACCCTAACAGGTAAAACTAAGAGAGAAAGAAGAAAATAAGAAGTTATACTAACAAGAAGCAAAATAAAATAAACTACACTAAACTATGAATGAGATTAGTGAGGAATGTTACCAGGGGTTGTGAGAATTTTAACTACTTGAAGCACTTTGTTGTTTTGGTGCACAGTGAAAAATTGAGAGCTTAGGTAGAAAATTGGCGAAAAGGTTAAAATGAAGCCTAGGGTCTCTATTTATAGAAAACAATCTGGGCCCCACTACT
>NW_017670544.1:552010-560269 GCF_001879085.1 Nicotiana attenuata
TTATAATACATGATTTCTATATGACAGAAGTGCAGAGACTTTTAGACATGATTTCTAATGAAATGCATAACTTATAGACAGGATTTCTAACGCAGTAATGAAACAACTTATAGGCAGGATTTCTAATGCAGTAATGAAACAACTTATAGGAAAAATTTCTATATGTAGATGCATAAACTTATAGGCAGGATTTCTATATGTGGATGCATAAACTTATAGGCAGGATTTCTATATGTGGATGCATAAGCGAAAAAACAGGCTGTGATTGCAGAAATAAGTACCTAAAGCATGATGTCTACCCACATACATAACATGAGTGACCCTCCCCTTTTCACTATACACCCCAATAGTTATTACAAATTATTACAACCAGAATGAATCAAGAAAAATAAAAATAAAAGAAAAAATTACATCAGAAATTAAAGTTCCAACCAAGGAGAGCCTAATTCAGACTCCCAGTCTGAAACATGAGATAAACCAACTTCCAAAGATCAGATTTCCAAAGCCTTTCTCATCCTTTGGGTGTGTCAAAGTTCCAAGGAGCTTCATGAACTCCAGGCAGTGCTCACACCCAATTACATTTGCAGGATCAGATTGTAGTGCAGTGAGGAAGGGCCAGCCCTCAAATGTCCAAGTTCAGAGGGAACTCAAGGTCCCCAAGCAAGGCTCATAGGAGGGGAGGAGGGGCAGAACTTAGAGTCTAGGAATAAGTGTAAGTGCAATAGAGGGGGAATTAGGGAAAGCCATGACAAAACTAGTGGTCATGCCCAGCAATTAGGATGCTGGCACACCCCTGACCAGCCTGTCAGCTTGAGTTTAGGAGTTAGAACCTAATGAAGGTCAGGTTCAGACCTGGGCAGCAATTTGGATGCGGCCATGCCATGAACTTTAACTCAACACACATAGGGGGAATGGGGGTATGGGGATTTTATAGCAAGCAGTAAACATAAAAGAAAGAACATGCTTAATACAGAGTATAAACAACAAAGTAAACTAGAACATGGCAACTGTAAAGTAAACACATAGGGAAGGAGCTAAAATTAAATTGGGACATACCAGTTTTAGGGAAAACAAATAAGTAAAACAACAGTCTTGAAAAGCCAAGTTGCAAGCAAAGCAGTACAAAAGTCTCAGAAGAGAGTAGAGAATTGAAAGAGTATTGTGATTGAGAGTATGCGTGTGAGAGTATGAGTATTGAACTTAGGATTCAAAAGTTCAAAAGTTCAAAAGTTGTAAAGTTGTAAAGTTGTTTTAGTGCTGAAGGGCCAAGCCCCTTTTATAGTGCAGCAAACAAGTAAGAACAAGGTAAGGAAATAACATTGAAATCAATCTCCCTTTAATTAAGGGATTCTGATTTCAAACGGGTAAAAACAATTAAGGAAAGGGATTTGAAAAAATATTTTCCAGGCAGTACAATAAAGGGTAAATACATAGAAGTTAGTTAAGGCAAAAGTCCAATGGTACACGGTTTGTGTGAAATAAGGAAAGGGAATCAATCAAACAGCCAGTAAAATCAAAGTGGCAGGCTTTGTTCGAATGAACCAAGTCGAGCAAAGGTAAAGATGGTTCAATTAGAGAAAATCAGTAACAATCAGTCAAACCCCATTAAAGGAATTGAGAATCAATTAGTAGTTGGCAAAACCTTTTTTGAAAGAAGAACTTCTCATATATAAAGCAGACAAATCAAACAAAGGGGTCGTCATGTTACTTAGAAAAGAGTCTAATATTGAAAGGTTCAGAATCATAAGCAAAGGGAAAACAAGTTCAGTTTGTAGACTCATAGTGAGTCTGAGAGTCCAGGGTTCCAATGCAGAACCCTAGTCCAAACACCAAATCAAACTTGCCAAAGAAAACCCCAAATCCTAGGGTTTCAAATCGAATCAGACATAGAGATGAGAAGGCAAGCCATTGAAGCAGACTCAAAGGTCTGTTTCAGAGCCTCGTGAGAAACAAAACAAAATAGGATAGCAAGTTTGAAACAACAAAGAAAGAAAGCTGATTTAAGAGCATAAAAGAGCATGTTTTAGAAAAGTCAGAACTTAAGCAAGTTCAGAGGAAAAGAGAGGTGGTGTAAACTTAAGCCACAGTAGATGAAACATGCTTAGCAAGAACATAAACAGAGTCTAGTAAAGCAAACAAAATCAAAGAACTCAACAGTAAACACATATAGTAGAAGAGTAACATAACAAGGATTAGCATGTGAGCACAGGAGTAACATGTATAGTAGGAAAAGAAGAAGCAGAAGAACAACACACTCGTAGTAACAGAAAATATACGAGCATAGTATAGACAAACACACATAAAGGAAAGAACAGCAAGAATCAGAAAGATATTTTTTTGAAAACCTTTCAGAAACCCTAAATCGAAAATAAACAATTTTGAAAAAATTTTTTTGGGAAAAACAATTTAGAGGTCCAGTAGAACACAAGCATACCATAGATCTAAGAAAATAAACAGAGAAAAACCTCGAACAACTTAGGGTTTCGGAGAAACCCTAGAAATGAGAAAGGCATGGAAAAGTCAGATCCTGGGTCGAAGAGGTCAGGAATCAGACTTCTCGTGCTTGAATATGCCGGAGCATGGCCGGAGAAGCCATGGAACCAAAGATCTGAGATGATCTGAGAGAGAACCATCGAAGTCAAACTTCAAAACCTCGAACTCCCAAGGTCTAATGGTGGAGAGGGGTGAGTATAGACCATCCATGGCCTGAGAAAGCCATGGATTCCGGTGAAAGTACGGTGGAAAAGGGTCGGAGACAGGCTAGGGTTCCGAAAAACCTTCGAGAGAGTTTTGAGAGTGGAGAGTATTCAAGGGCGGCGGACTAAATAAAATGGCTGAATAGGGTATGGTTTGGGGAATTAAAAATGGAAAGTGGAGATCGTGACCGTTGATCAAATGATCAACGGTCTGGATTAAAGGAGGCTTGGGTCGGGTAGTTAAATGGGTTAAGGATACAGAATTGGGCTAGCCCGGTTGGGATTCAAATTGGGTCAATTAGGGGAGGTTAATGTGGCTATAATCGAAATGCAAATGGGCTGCAATTGAAACGAAATGAGGCCAAATTTTAAATAGCCAGTTTTACCCCTTTTATTTTATAAAAATAGTAAAAAATAATTTTAAAAGCAACTTAAAAGTACTGAACCAATTAATAATATATAAATATTAATTAAAAAATATTGAAACCAATTTTACAATTATAAAAGTCTTAAAATAGGCTAAAATTGCAATTGTATGCAATTTAGCTTTAAAAATACTAGATAAATTTGTAAAAATATACAAAAATCACCTTAACTATATTTTGGTATAACTATGAGAATAAAATAAATTATTCACCAAAATTGATAGTTTTGGGAATAATTACTGACTTTTGTACTGCTAAAATGGATAATAAATTAATTTTAAAATCTTTTAAAAATTAAAAAAAAATACCAAAACACTTGGGCATGCTTATATAGCATGTACATGTTATTTTGAAAGCATTTTGTGTAAAAAATACATAGGAAAAAATTGGGTATCAACAACAAGTAAGTCTATAGAGTTGGCAAAGATCCTCCAGAAGAGGAAGATTAATATAGCGTATGTTGAGGAGACTAGGTGGGTTGTATCGAGGGCGGAGGACGCGGATGGGTATAAGTTGTGGTACTCTGGAGTCCTGAGGGGTAAGAATGGAGTGGGTATCTTGGTAGATAGGCATCTTAGAGAGTATGTGGTAGAGGTTAGACGGGTGAATGATAGATTAATGAGTATTAAGTTGGTGGTTGGTGAGTGTACTTTAAATGTCGTTAGTGCGTACGTGCCGCAAGCAGGCTTGGATGAGGAGATTAAAAGGCACTTTTGGGAGGTGTTGGATGAGATCGTGCGTAGTATTCCGCCTGCCGAGAGGTTATTCATAGGAAGAGATTTCAATGGTCATATTGGGTCGTCTGCACGTGGTTATACTGAGGTGCATGGCGGCTTCGATTTCGGGGAGCGGAACGGAGGGGGCACTTCGCTGATGGACTTCGCCAAGGCATTCGAGCTGGTGATTGCGAACTCAAGTTTCCCGAAGCGGGAGGAGCATTTGGTTACTTTCCAAAGTTCGGTGGCGAAGACCCAGATTGACTATCTCCTCCTCGGGAGATGTGACAGAAGGTTGTGCGAGGATTGTAAGGTTATCCCAGGTGAGACCCTCGCAACGCAACATAGGCTTTTGGTGATGGACATTGGTATTATAATAAGGAGGAAGAAGAGGTCAGTACGAGGTCGTCCGAGGATCAGGTGGGGCGCCTTGACTAAGGATAAAGCTCAGGAGTTGGAAGGAAGGTTATCGGCTATGGGAGCTTGGAGGAGTAGTGGGGATGCAAACACTATGTGGTCGACGACGACAGACTGCATAAGGAAGGCGGAGAGGGAGGTATTAGGGATATCTTCGGGCCGCACCGGTGGCCACAAAGGAGACTGGTGGTGGCATGCAGTTGTCCAAGGCAAAGTGGAAGCGAAGAAAGCGGCATACCTGCGGTTAGTAGGGAGCACTGGCAAGGAGGAAAAGAGAGCGAACAGTGAGAGATATAAGGTAGTAAGGAAGGAGGCAAAGCTGGCAGTCTCGGAGGCTAAGACTGCGGCTTTTGCTCGTCTGTATGAGGAACTAGGGGACAAAGGCGGGGAGAAGAAGTTATTCTGGCTGGCTAAGGCGAGAGAGAGGAGGGCTCAGGATCTGGACCAAGTGAGGTGCATCAAAGATGAGGACAACAAAGTTTTGACAGGGATGACCAGATTAAGAGGAGGTGGCAGACCTACTTTCAGAAAATTCTAAATGAAGTAGGGGATCAGGATATTGATCTAGGTGAATTGAGGAATGACGGTAATCCCCAAGACTTTAGTTATTGTAGGCCCATTGAGGTCGAGGAGGTCATGGAGGCAATGCGTAAGATGAGTAGGGGCAGAGCTACCGAGCTTGACGAAATTCCGGTTGAACTTTGGAGGTGTGTGGGTAGAGCAGGCTTGGAATGGCTAACTGGGTTATTTAATGTTATATTCGAGACAAATAGGATGCCGGAGGAGTGGAGGTGGAGTACAATGGTTCCGTTGTACAAGAACAAAGGTGATATCCATTGCCAAAACTTGATGCAGAAAACCCCCCAAAAAAGACTTGATTTTAGCTATATTGTTGTGCTAATGCATAAGCTTTTGGTGAGATAACTGAATCTGAGGCCATGAATGATTGAAGAATGAAGAAGTTTACAAAGTCGATTTTGTTTACTTAGTTAATAATTCTGTCCAATTTTATCGGTTTATATGAGAAATTGAAAATTGAGAATATGATCAAGTGATTATTTATTTTAAAACATAAGTTAGAACGACGAGAAGAGAATTTAAACTACGAGATATCTCACTAGAGGAAAAAGTTCAATATATTAGAAGATAGGGTTCAAACCTTTAAAATGACTCATGTTTTGGAAACTCTCATTCAACTAAATATTACTCAGCAAGAATTTAATTAGATTTGATTAATCATGGAGAATAATCTCTAAAAACATAGATTATGCATTCAATATGACAAACGAAATTCCTTAAATAAATCATCATATAATGAAGCACGAATTTAATAACCCCGAATATATGTTTAATCCCTATTATAAGTGTTATAATATTTCCACATTTATTGTATTTGAGCAGGAAAATAATGTAGAATATTCAATTGTTAAACTTATGTAAAAAAGCTCTCTTCTTATCTAGTCTCACAGTTTTCTCCCACCTTTTATCTTGTTTCACAATTTTCTCGTTTCTTCTCTTCGTTTCACATCAGCAATTTGTCTGTAACTTCTTCAATATGTTTTTTCATGTGGAATCTTCATAATTTTTATGTAGATCGTGAACATAAAGGCATTCTTAAGACCTGAATATTAGTATTTAGATCAATACATTTAGGGAGAAATTAAAAAATAGCCAGATTTACAAGTGGTCGTTCAAAAATAGCCCAGCTTCAAAAGTAATCGAAATTAGCCACTTTTCATGTAAAGATAAATCTGAGCAAAAATACTGTTCAAAACCCGGAAAATGCGCCAGTATATTATGCTGGAGTTCCAGCATAAGTATACTTGAACTCCAGCATATTATACTGGAGTTCCAGGATAAGTATGCTGGAACTCCAGCATAATATGATGGAGTTCCAGCATAAGTACACTAGAACTCTAGCATAATATACTGAAGTTCCAGCAAAGTATACCGGTCCAATATAATATGCTGGAAGTTCATACACAAGTGCTCGAATCTCCAGTATATTATGCTGGAACTTTCCGTGTGTTGGAGTTCCAGCATAATATGCTGGAAGTTCATACACAGGTGCACCGAACTCCAGTATATTATGCTGGACCGGTCTCTGTTGCAGCAAAATAGTGGCTATTTTTCATTGACTTGGTAAACGCAGGCTATTTTTGAATGACCAGTCCGAAAACTGGCTAGACGTGCTATTTCATTGCAAAACTCGCATCGCTTAATTAAGCTCCTAATTAGAGCACTAAATGAATTAGATCTAAAACACTCAAGATGACCCAAAATCAAAATGTCATTTAGGAGATGCTACAACTTACAAATACGAGCGGCAAGTGGACGGGTCGGGTCATATATGGTTCGGGTCAAAATCAGGTAACGAAAAAACGGATAAATTATCCATTAGTTATCCATTTTCTAAATGGATAATATGGTTCTTATCCATATTTAATCCGTTTTTAAAAAATTCATTATCCAACCCATATTTTAGTAGATAATATCGGTGGTTAACTGTTTTCTCTTAACCAGAGGCGGATCCAGGATTTTAGGTTTATGGGTTCCTACAAAATCTCGAGTTAATATTCAATACTAACCGGATGAACGGATTGGGTTCCAAGCTAAATATTCTTGTACATTTAATGAATTTTTCAATACAAATATACGCTCTAGACAAAAGCTACTGGGTTCACGTGAACCCGTAGCTATTGAACTGAATCCGCCCCTGTTCATAACCATTTTGCCACCACTACCTACGTACAATAGACCTTTGTGGTCCGACCCTTCTCCGGACCCCGCGCATAGCGGAAGCTTAGTGCACCAGATCACCCTTTTTTTTCTTGCTTGTTTAGTAAAGTCAAGTTTTTGGCCTTATCTTGTAGGTTACGATAACGTCGAGTTGATGGCAAAGAAAGACTTGACATTCAGGTGAGTTTTTATAGGCACCATTGTAAAGACATGAAAAACTATAAATTGGATTCAGTTCTCAAATTGCCACTATAACAAACAAAAAGGAAAAGAAGAAAATAAAAACTTCAGTGAGTTATATGAATCTTATTTTACTAAAAAAGTGTTTAATAATTTGTTGTTGTGAATCAAACATCTTTTTATCCCCCCCCCCCCCCCCCAAGCTAAATATGAAAAAAATTGCGAGCTTTTTTTTCTTCCTTTTTTGTTGGGAGAACTTTTTGGCACACCAACATAAGCCATCAGCTTGTTGTTATTCTACCACATCGAGAAAGAGAAAGATTAATTAGAGTTTAAAAACAATTAGCTGACGAATATAAATTGCCGAGCCTTGCAACGTGGGCTTGTAACCAAGTGGGGCATTAAAGTGGTTGGATGTTGATAATGGGCTTAATAGATGTGAAGTTCGTTGGGCCTCTCTACTCTCGGCAAAATTGAGCACGTCACAACTCTACATGAGTTGTTAGCATTACAAAATCAAATGGATTTCCGGGGTCAAGCTCGAGGGGCCCCGAGGTTGCGGCACCTTAAGTGGTACCCACACCTAATGGAGAGAAACTATCGGTTTCGCTAAAACGTGCACACACAATCACTTTTTTACTCTCGGCAAAATTGGGCACGCCACAGTTGTTAGTATTACAACATCAAATCGGTCTTCGGGTAAAGCTCGAGGGACCCGGTCCCGGGCTTTGGCGGGCTGTGCTTTGGCGATCCCGGGCTTAACGGGTCTAATGGGTGGAACCGGCCCACTATGGACCTAAGACCACACGGTCCCGGGCGTAATGCGTCTGGCCCACGGGCCTATGTGCGTGTATATGTATATATATATATATATATATATATATATATATATATGTGCGTGTATATATATATATATATATATATATATATATATATATAGAATTGTGACTTAAATCTTCTAAAGAGTCAAATTTAAACACAAAAAAAAAATTGCAAAGAAATATTCAAGGGAATGCCTTATAATTTTTATTATTACGACATTAACAAAAATGGCAATATCTTTCTTAGTCTCCCCCCCCCCCCACC
>NW_017670544.1:560289-583099 GCF_001879085.1 Nicotiana attenuata
TATATATATAGATAGATAGATAATTTCTTGTAAATATATTATAGAATTGTGACTTAAATCTTCTAATTCAAATTTAAACACAAAAAACAATTGCAAAGAAATATTCAAGGGAATGCCATATAATTTTTATTATTACGACATTAACAAAAATGGCATATATTTCTTAGTCTTCCTCCCCCCAATGGAATGAGCACAACAAGGTGCTAATACCACCATTAAAAGGAAAAAAAACTAATAAAGATGTGCCAAAAACAAGTTACATATTAGTCTACATATTATCTCTAACAAATTTCACAAATCCTTCAAGGTTCAGAGGAATTTTCGTTGGTGGTGGCGGAAAAGAAGCTTGTTCATCAACGCTTCCGGGCGAAGCAACATCCTTCGCAAGTTCCGCTAGCATTTCTTCATAAGTTTCGTCTATCTCCGGTTGTGATTCAGCAAGTCCAAAATTTTTTCTTTCCGAACGGATCCAATCTCTGAAGAGTACTGATTTTTCCAAGCTCTCCCTCATAGACGCTCTATGATCACCGATTTGAAGTCTCGCTTGACTGAAAGCGCTCTCTGATGCCACTGTTGAAGCTTGAACACATAAAATATCTCGATCCACTCTTGAAAGAACCGGAAAGTATTTTTCTTTGTCCTTCCACCATTCCAAAAGATCAAAGGTGCCGTCTGGATTCTCTTTTTCAAGGCCCTGCGACAAATAAACGTGAAGCTCATTTAGATGTGAAGTATAACCAATATTATCACCTTGAGAACCCCTGAACTCCGTCCAAGAACTAAGTGCTTTTAGGCCCACAGTTCTTTTAGATGATTGCGAACTAGACGAAGTAGGAGTTAGAACATTTGGTCTAGCATGATCTAAGGCAAGTTGATAAGCATTATAAATTGTTTGAGCATTTATTTTAATTGAGGCTTTTGCATCTGCAAGTGTAGCAAATTCCTCATCTGAAAGATCTAAAGCCTTATAAATATTTGAATACCAAAAGTGAGGACCTCCTAATTTCATGGTAGGATTTAACATGGCAGCAACACCATAAATAGGGGGGATAGGGAAAAAATATTTTTTAAATTTTTCTTTCATAGAATCAATAGCAAGTTGATAAATTACCCCACCCTCTGAAAATTGAACAAACAAATCACATAGTGCTGCAATATAAACTAAACAGTTTGAAATAGTAGGATAATATTGCCCAGACAATTCATTTGTAGCAATATGAAATTGTTCTAAAATCTATAAGAATTTTAACATTAGTCCAATCTTGATTTGTATGGATTTCATCATCATCCTCACCACCAACACGAGCATTAAACGTTGCGTTTATTGGGTTTCTATATTCATATGCAACAACTAAACTTTCGTACATGTAACTCCATCTAGTCGGACAAGCTTTAGGAACCTTTCTCTCTCTACGGCCAAATTCATCATATTTTTTAAAATATTCTCTAAGTCCACTTCTACGGTTTGAATAAAAAGCCAATTAAGAGCCATTTTAACCTTTTCAATTTCCAAATTTAAAATTTTCATACCATCACCGACGATTAAATGGTAAATATGACAAATACATCTAACATGGAAACAATTACTAAATGCAGGATTTAGTGTAGTTGTAAGCAAGCCTATAACATTAGTGTTACTAGAAGCATTATCCATAGAAATTGATATTATTTTATCTCTAATGCAAAACTATCTACAAATATCTGCAACTGTGTTAGCAATAAACTTACCTGTGTGACGTGAATTAATTATTCTATAAGCAAAAATGTATTTTTGCATTTTCCATTCCTCATCAATCCAATGAGTGGTTACAGTAAGATAATCACAGTCATTACCACTTCTATCAATATCAGTGGTAATAGCAATGCGACAATCTATATGAGTAAATAAATACCGCAAATATTGTTCATATTCATGTTTATATTTATAAATATCGCTCTTTACGGTTGCGCGAGGCCATCCTTTATAAGTAGGATTAAAAACTTTTCTAATATAATGCACAAAGTGAGGGTTAGAAGGAAAACTGTAGGGTAAGCACATCACAGTAACCATTTTTGCTAATTCTTCATGATCTTTATTTGGATCGTAATATAAAATGCCACCGGTAACAGTGTTAATTCCCGGTTGAACTAGATTTGACGCGGTACTAGGGTTAACCTCAGTACCTACACTTCTCCCCTCTAGCTGCGCTTTCATTTGAAGATATCTAGCTTTATCTCTAGGGTGTGTCTTTATGTGTCTAGTCAAACTACCCGTACCGCTACGGTCTCCAGCATATTTATGAGCCATCAAAGACCCACAAGTTTTATACTTAGCCTTATTTTGTTCTCTTAGTTGAGTAAAAAAGTGCCAAACAAGAGATATTTCGGGGTGTTTAGAACGTTGTCTATTAAAAGTAGGGGTTACTACAGGAGGGTCAGGCGGGGCATCATTTGGATTATTATCAGTTGGGTTAACAACAGGACTAGTAGGTTTATCATCTAAATCCGATTGCGTTTCAGCTAAATCATCATTTTCCTCAATAGTTTCATTAGGATAAAGAGCATTCATATATTCATCATTTAATTGTTGACCTGGTGCAACATCATGGCAAAATTGACTATCGCTAAATTGAAAACAAAGGTTATCACTATCAAGAATAATAGGTAGAGGAGGACGGGTAACAGGTCTGGGTCGGGGAGCCGGGGGAGGGGTAGTAGCTTGGTGACTAGATTCACCAATTTTAGATTTTCCCTTACCACCAAACATTTTTTCAAAGAAAATGCCATATTAATTACAATTATACAAACTAAAACAAACAAAACTATAATATTAAAACTTAAAAGTTGGAACGAGTTTACCGAATTGACGAACAACTTCTTGAAAATTGTATATCGTTGAAGACTTGAAGACTTGAATACTTCAATTCACCAACTTCACAATTTTTCACAAATTGCAATAATAAAGTAAGCAATTATAGAAGAAAATTAGAGAGAGATTGAGAGAGATTGATGATTTTGTGAGTAAAAATGAAAGAATGAGGGGGTACATATAGTTGAGAGGGAAAAAGTGTAATTATAAAAAGTTTGGGGTTAAAACAAAGTTTGGGTGCCAAATGACTATTTTTTAAAAAGCCAAACGGCTAAATTGGCAAGCCAACGGCTAGTTTTTAAACTTCTAACGTTGGCCTTTTTTTTTAATTTTTTTTTTTTTGAAAAATAGCCGATGGGCCCATTAGGCCCGTTTGAACCGGCCCAGGCCCGCCAGCCGGTCCCGGGCTAAACGGTCCCGTGCTCGTGGTCTCAGCATAGAGGACCGGCCCACAGTGGGCTTTTGGGACCGTTTGGGACCAGACCGTTTGGACCGGCCTGTTAGGCACGTGGGCTCGCGGTCCCGGTGCGGTCCCGAGCTGGGCCCGCTCCACAGTACACCCTTACGATGGAAATGGTGGTGTACCTACATTTGCAATCGTCTTTATGTCATTTATTTCTGCCATATATCGACTACCAAACCTAGTGGTAATATTATATAATTTAGGCATGTACGGTTTAAAAATGCGCCATTAAGATTTAAAACTAGCAACATCTCTTCCGATCACTAGTGAGATCTCCACTTTAGGCCTAGGCTCGTACGACAGAAAAACATGCCAGTAAGATTTTAAGGCAATGTCACTAACGTAATTTATGAACGTGGAATTTGCTAGGGTGTTACATACACACCTTTAACTAATATGTATTTTTTTTTAAAAGTAAAATAAAATATATAAAATAAAAAATTCGATCAAAATAAAAGTTTGCACAGAGGTAAATGCTTTTCCAAGTATGCCATGATTGCTGGACAATTGCTCTGGATAAGTAGTTTGTAGATTTCAAAGGAAACAAATATCTAACACCAATGGGACAAAATTTCATATGAATGGCTAAGTTTTTCTAAATATAAGTTATATAATGTCTATATCTGAGTATAAATCATCAAGATGGATACATAAATTGTACACAGAATACTCAAGCTACTTTTTCTTCTGAAATAACTTTTAATACCACTATAGAACCTATCCTATGAAGTATAATTTCATGTTTTAATAGCAGCTAGCTATTAGTTTCAAAAGATGGAACTCTCAACCCCCACCCCCCCCCCCACCCCCCACCCCACAACAACAACACCACAGTATAATATCACAAGTGAAATCTGGGGAGGGTAGTGTGTACGCAGACCTTAACCCCCCCCCCCCCCCTCCCCAAACCAAAAAGCCAAACCTCCAATCACATCAAGAATAACCAAGCATCCCAAAGAATAATCAACAACACTGAGATCCAATAGTTCTGCAACCTAAAACCTGAGGAATTAGTATGATCACTAACACCAACAAGAAATCTGCACTCGCCAATCGAAGGATTCAAGAAAGTAACCATCCCGAGCCCATCAAAATCACAGCTCCGCGGATTCTGCTTTTGCAGTTGATAGTAACTGTTGAATGCATATGACATATTACCCTTTGCTCCAATTCCATAACATGATCCTCCATAATTAAGCGTCGTGCAATCTGCATAACTACAAGCAATTTTGAAGTGGTTGGCCGCTTCAGCAAGATTTTTGTAAGGGTTTGCAACACACCACCTATACGGCAGATACTGAACATCCTTTGCGTTCTTCAATGCACCATTTCCGAGGTTCAATGGATATTTCGACTGGCCATCGAAAGAGAAAATGCCCCAGTGTCTCTCAAAGTTACCCGGAAGAACACTTTTTGCACCTTCATCGAAAAGACTGAAAAGATAAACGTCCATAGGGGGAACCCCTGGCCTAAGAGGAGTTCCTTTGTTGCTAAGAACATGTTTCACAAGGCCTTGGTTGAAGACCCTTGCAGCTGTAAGATTAGCACCGATGGCGCCATCCGTAGGCCAACCTACCTCTCCTATAACTATAGGCATTTGACCGTATCCGATTTTCGCGAGGGCTGCTATTAACGTGTCCAAATTTCCATCAAACGCGTTAGAGTAGACATTAGGCCCGTCGGTCACAGCATGTGTTGTCCCTTCAAAAAAAGCATAATCTTGAGGGAAGTCTGAGTTTCCATATAGGCTGAGGAATGGATAAATATTTACCACAAATGGTGAACCGTAAGAGTTCAGAAATGAGACAAGCTGGGTAATGATTTGGGTCAATTCGGGTCGGAAGGTTCCTTGTGAAGGAAGGGAAGACTCGTACGCATCGGCATTGCATGGTACTACCAGCTTTACATTCCTAGCAAGATTTGCTTTGGCCAAAGACTGTTGCAAATTCGTCATAGCAGGGACGACGTATGATTGATATTGACCAGAATAACTTGTAAGAAAAGGCTCATTACCAACTGCAACATACCTGTGTTGATGTATAGCTGTCATTAGCCAAAGAGAGAAAGAAAATGAGAAGAAAAAAGAGAATGACATGATATATGCTGAAATCACCAAAAATGATGCAGTACTATTATAGCTTTGAACTTGTCTAACAAGAATGCTGCAGTGCTCAAGTGTCCTTCGCTGCATTGGCGATACACAACTTAACATAGGGTCGACTACTAAAGGGGCAGCCCGGTACACAAAGCATCTCGCGTTCACGCAGGGGCCGGGGAAGGGCCGCACCCCAAGAGGTGTAATATAGGCAGCCTAGCCTGATGGAAGCATCAGTGGCTGATTCCGCGGCTTGAACCCATGACCTATAGGTCATATAGAGACAACTTTATAGGGTCGACTATTGTTGAAGGAAATTTGTACCAAAAGTATGAGCCAAATGGAGGAGCAGCGTTTAGAACCTCTAAATGCACTTTACTGGGAAGTAGAGCCAGAATCCAGTTTCCAGCAAACTTTTACATTATTTCAAGAACATGGTACGCACTCATGCTAGCATATACCAAGTACAGGTAAAGGAACATATAACTAACCACAAGAAATGAAAAATGAAGTTAAAACGGGGGAGTTGAAAGAAAGAGTGAAAGAAAAACATAACATGTAAAACCAAAAAAGAAATAGAGCACACCAGAATCTTAAGTTATCTTGAGATGCTCCGAATCGATACAGTACTGAAAATGACTAAAGATTATCAATAGGGAAACCGAAAAGATTCCAAGTTGTCATTTGAGTAAATCTCAAGTCACATCTGGATTCATCTGAACCTATTTATATTTATATCCAAACTTTTCTAAAATTTGCAGCAACATGAGAAGCTAAATTAATGAAGGATATCGAATCCTCCTATTTACTTTATTTGAGAAGAACTGCTACTATTAATTGGTATCTAGTCTGATTTCGGGTGTAAGTTCTACTACTTGCCATAAACCTAGTGGATCAATTAATGCTGAACTGCAACCAGAAGGACCAAGCGACCAGAGGTTCAGACTATACAACTGTAACTCAACAGATACATAGTTAAACAATCTAAATAGGAGGTACCTTGTTGATTCTAGAAATTTTCTTTCTTTTTTTGGAGAAAAAAGAAAATTAGTAACTGAAAATTTGATTTCTCAACCATCCCAGTTGCGAGGAGGCGTTACTTACGGGATAAAAAGTTAACAATACATGTAGTCAAGAAGGAGCTCCATGGAGCATTCTATTGGCGCTAGAAAGCAAAGGGTGTCAGTGATTCCGCAAAAGATCAATACAAGCTAACTAGCTATCTTTTGTATTGTTTAAAGCTAAAGGCAAATGAAATACCAGCAGCGCCAAACATGCCGTGTTCTTTATTAGGTAAAGAAGTATTTCTTTCTCTCCACCCCTCCAAATTGTTAGTTTAGATCATAGTATGTGAGCAAGGTTATGTCTGTTAGCATAAGAAACTACATTGCGAAGGGCTAAAATTCTGGTTACTTAATATAACAGATATTGTGTTGAGGGAAACCGAGTTGTTGACTTTAACACAACAATATAAGAAATAACACATACTCCATAAACATCTACCTGGATCTTTAACATAATATTTGCAAGAAGTAACACATAACAAACATCTTATGTAGCTCACCGTAAGAACTTCAAGACATATCCAAGATAACCAAAGTGTAGTGAACAGTAATGGTTCAAATGTTTGAAGAAATCGACACCCTTCATTTTCTCTATCAGCTAACAAACAGAGGTAAAGACAAGAATGCATAGACAATACACAGAAAAGATTTGCAAACTACTACTGCAACAACAACAACAACAACAAGGACAACTACACCACCTCACTCCAAATAAGGTGGTCGGCTATATGAATCCTCATTGATCATGTTTATCCAATTAAATTCATCAGGCCAACACTATGTATAGAAATAGAAATAAAAAGTACAAGAAGTTCTCCATATTTTTAACTAGCATAAAAGATCTACACTAGGGCTAAAAATTTTTAGGTGTTGTTTGGTTTGAACTTTGAAGACAAGTTATAGTGGGATTAGTTATCTGATATTATTTTTTATTGACCGTTTGCTACGTTGTATTAGTCAAATTTTACTGCTTTATTCTGGATTACTATTTCACTCTCTAACATGTATAAGTTATCCCGGTGCTAATTTTAATCATGGTATAACTTATCCCAAGATTAGTAGCCAAATAAGCGATAAGGCGATACTAAATTTTTATCCCAAGATTATTTTTGCTTGTCCATCATACCAAACGACCCCTAAGAAAGCATAGTAACATAACTAAAACATAATCCAAGGAAGATAAAAAATACTTCTTCTCATTTGCCTAAGCTTCGATAGAGTTACCAGGTAACTGTGTTGGTAGGAGTTAGCAAGTAGCCTGTGAAATAATTAATGTGTGCGCAAGCTGGACCGGATACCATAGTCATTAAAAAAAAAACATAAGCTCAATTAATGATGCTAAGATTGGCCAAATCATATAACAGCTGAAAAATCTGAAGCAAGCAAGGGAAAAGGAAAAGGCAAAGGCAAAGGAAAGAGCAAAAGTACAAAAGGAAGACAACTTAGAACTTACTTGATATTAACACCGCCTTTAACCATATATCTGGAGACATTTTGAGAGACCCACAAATCGGAAGCAGCAATAGAAGAGCTAATAAGGGCTAACATGTCATTTGGTATTCCAACCATAACTTCAAGCCCACTTCCCATTAGACCTTTCATTACATCTGGGTCTGCATCAAATAATTTCACTTTCTGTATTTTATTGTCTTTGAGAAGATCCACTACAGTGGAAGGTGACATCTTGTGCAAAGATATTGTTCCCCAATTAACTCCAATATCAGATTCCACTACTTGAATTAATAACAACACTGTCACAGCTACCAAACAGACAAGGGTAGTCTGTTTTTCAGTCATTTTTTTGTGACTCATTACCAACTTCGATTTAGGCTACAAATTTTATTGAGCCGCTCAGCAAATAACTTGTACTGAAACCTGTTTTTGTTGTTGTGTTAGGGAAGTGGGATCTAATGTGAAATACTCAAGAAGAATTATTTGAAAGGGGAGATGCTTTTATTTTTGATGGATGCTTACTTGTATACTTGTCAGTTAATTTGTGGGTGTATTAGTTATTGATTATAGATGTTATGTCGGTTTATCTGGGCAATGGCAAAGTGTAGTGTAGGGGCCAGATATCTTTTTGACTGATTAGAAGTAGTTGATACTGTAATTCAGCAGAGAAAATGCCCTACAAGACAAATATAAGTAATACTTCCCTCCTTTTGAATTTGTCCATACTATTTCTTTATTAGTAATTCCTAATAAAGCACAATGTCATCCTTTTATAATTTAATTTTTATCACTAAGGACATGATATAAAGTTGTAAAAGTCAGAAAATTAGGGTAAAATGTTAGTAGAGCTTTCTTCCTATACTTTCCCGTAGTTTCAGTATTACTCATATTTTGTCATATTCTTGGATGTTTATCACTATTGGATGTTACTGTTGCTTCGGTTTTGTTACTATTTTGATGTTCTTACTGATTTTTCATGACTCTTTTATTACTATATCTCTGTTGCTTTAATGTTGCGATCATGGTGGCCTGACCAGAGTGTCTACCTAACAGTCTCTTTGCCTACACAAGATTGGGGCAAGACTGATACATATTATCCCTATACTTCACTTGTGGAATTCCACGGGATTTTATATAGTTGTTGTAGTACTAAAAATTATGATAAAATAAATAACATCTTTTTATTCTTAATTAGAATTTTAGTTATTCTGCTAGGGTATATATTCTCTTTAAAAAACCTCATACGAGGTGAATCTAATTACTATTATTATTGTTAACACCGTAATATCGGTTTATTTCGGCAGTGGCGAAGTGTAGTGGAGGCATTATAGGGGCCAGATATTTTTTTGATTGAAGTTCATTTTTGCTTCCGTAATTGAGGAAATGAAATTGCCCTAAAAGACAAATGTCAGTAAATACTATTCTTACGTGAACCTATATACTTTTGGTCCATTCAAAAAAGAATGATCCTTTTCTAAATTTGAAAGTAATTTAGCTTAAACTTATAATATACCCTTAATGAGAAGCTTTTATAACCATACAAATACTCTAGGCCCTTTTTAATTTGATTAGGATCACAAATCCAAAAGTCTTTATTTTTCCTTAAACTCTATGTCCAGTCCAACAGGTTGACATAAATAATAAATAGAAGCGGAGGGAGTACTAAATAGTAGTAGTAGTATTCATAGAAGAAATACCAAAAAAAAAAAAAAGAAAACCGTCCAAAATACACAACGTCAATGCACCCTTGTCATAACCTCCATCTCTACGTTTAAGTCGGTATAGTTATATTATACTTTATTTTCTTTTATGTGTCTTAATTTGATTTGATATAAATTTTAAAATATAAAAAATTAAATTGAATGGTCATAATATAAAAATATAAAGAACATATTACAATATCTTTTAAATCTTATAATTTTGAACATACAATATTGTTCGTATAAAGAAAATACAATTAGTAATAAAATGTAAATACTAAAATTAATAATCTATTAAATATATCAACTAATGTTATTTTGAAACCAACTAAACAAAAAGGCATTAATTGAAATGGTGAAAGTATATAAATTGGAGCTGAATAATTCTAAGCATTGGTCAATTAATCCTAGTATATATTGTGGAACTTCATTTTCGTTCATCTTTTTTATTTAGCTATTTAGTACGACAGGTGAAATTATCAACCGCTATTAGTTGCAGTAATACCCTTTTTGTTCCCGTTAGCAAGTTTTTAATAATAAAGCTAAGAGTTGCTAGTAGGTAGCTGTGATATTAGCAGCGGTGAGGCGAATCTAGAATATGAAAGTGGATCGCTATCAAATAAAAATTTAACCAAATGCTAGAGGCAGAGTCGAGCTCAGACAATACACTAAAGTCGAGTGATACTCCCAAATCGACCAATACTACAGCCTAAAATTTGAGTAAATTTTATGGATGGTTGATCACGCTCAACTATGCCTTATAAAAAGGACAATGCGGTCGTTGCAAATATAATCCGGTTTACAAGTCCGGAGTCGAATCCCACAGAGAACTAAGGTTTAGCTACAGCTGTTCATTATCACCAAGAAGACAAGCTTGAACAATTCCTAACTTATAAATATTAAGATTCTTGTGTTTAACTAATTAACTAACAAATTAAAATAATAAATTAACAACTAACGATACTGAGGGTTAGAGAAAAGATTAAGGAGGTCTAGAGTTATGATTTCCCCAATTGTCGGAATCCTTCCCGCTATGTCTTCTATAATTTCGCCTAAGTATTCTCTACCGATCATGAGCGCTCTTATTACCGTAAATCTCTCCCGAGTAATTACGACAATTTACTAGACGCACTCTCCCGAGCTACGCTAGCTGGCTTTTAATACAGCTCACTTCAGATCGCACCCAAGGCTTCGTTATCCCTAATCCCGCCTTTAAACCCTCGGTTATTGATCCCTCATATACTCTGGGAGTGGTGTTGTTCAACAATTACCTAAATATGCACTCTCTCCCGAGTTATGCATACTAAATAGGCACAGCTAATTGAGAGCTCTTCAACCAACCACAATATAAACGTAGTTGAACAAATAGAGAAAAGCTATGGCTCAATTATATAAAAACATAACAAGAATTTATCCTACAAAAGGTTCTATCAAACTCTAGATAACAAATTAGCTATTCATAATAGTATGTAAAACTACAATACTAAAAGTCATAACCAACAATGAAAAATAGGAAGAGGAAGGAAAAAAACTCGTAGAAGAATTCTCTGCCTTGCTCCCAATGTGTTCTTGCCTCCAAGGGTGTTGTCTAACCCTAAAGTAGTGTCTCTCCGCCTCCTTAGGTCTAATTTGTGTCCAAAATATGTCCTCCTCTTGTTCTTGGCCGGCCTCCTTTGTTTAATGTAGGGTTTAGGACTTAAAATTCCATGTTTTGTACTTTAGTCCCTGAAATTTTCGCTTCCTGCCGCGGTTTTGCCGCGGTCGCGGTGGAACCGCGGCCAAACATGCCCTCTGATTCTTCAGTTGTCCGCGACCATCTTCTACCGCGGTCGCGGCAAAATCGCAGTTTTTCACCCTATTCCGTTTGGAATTTGGAAAAACGTAAAACATGAAAGTTGTAGTCCTTTGAGTTAGCTTTTCAACCGTATATTGTGGAGCCAAATGGAGTTCTGAGCAAGAAGTTATGTCTATTTTACTAGACAGTACGCAATATGCCTCCTCAAGTCTTCGTTCGTACTTAATTATCAAATTTGACCTCCGAACACGATCCCGGCTTAATTCCTTGAGCTTTTACTCAGACTTCAAAGCTTCAAATCACTTAAATTCATTCCATAACATCTATATAGCTCGGAATCACACCTACAAGGCATAAAACACACAATTAGTGCAAAACACTAGCGATTAAAGCGCAAACTCAATTAAAGTGCAGTAAATTCGAGTGTAATAAGCGACTAAAATATGCAATTATAGCCTATCATCAATGGTCATCTAACTTTTGAATTCATTACACAAAAGTCATTATTCTTTGTTTTGTCACACAAAAATCATTTTGACCGGATTCTAAAAACTCCCACTTAAAAGTGACGTGACAGTCTTAATTAGTGTATTTGCTTAATTAAATATGATTAATGTACTAAACCCATTATACCTACATAATTTATACCTGACCCAGTATTGACTATAAAACAAAATTTGACCCACCCATTATATTCCCCTTAAAATTTGATTCTCCCAATTCTCTCTCTTCGTTACATATATTAGAAATTTAGAATGCGATGTTATGAAATTGTATCACTTTATTTGGTCCCTTTTGTATTTTGCATTTTAATTAATTTCATTAAATGAACTGGAATGCTTAAGTTGCAGTTTAACTGGGTCAAGGCATACAACAGGCACAGAGCATGGAGAAAAAGGAGCTCCATTCGGGCAACTGGGTCAGGTATTTATGGGTCTAAGACATGAGTTAATATATTTAGCTTGCTTAATCAATACAAAACACTAATTAAGGCTGCCATGTCACTTTTCAGGCGAAAGTTTTATAAAATTCAAGCCAGAATGATTTTTGTGATAACTGAAGCAACGTAAAATGATTATTGTGTGACGAAAGAAAGAATACTACTGACTTTTGTGTAATGAATACAAAGTTAGATGACCGTCAATAAAATTACTCCTAAAATTTAGAATATATATCTGTTGTTTAATATACATACACATATGCACAGCCGGTGACCCCCTACTCAAAGGGCAGGTCCGGCTCTGGTACTAGTCTAAGGTAAGGGTTGACAGTTGGGCTTTCTTTTTGCTATTTATTACGTTACATATATTTAGAAAAAGCTTTCAGCACATACTGAGCATCATTTATACATTTAATTACAGTATTTGGTATTTGATAGACTAAATTTTCTAATTCAACTAATTTAAAGTTATATCGTATAGAATTATTAAATTAGGAAGCACCGTTTATCGTGAATTCTTTTATTCTCGAAACTATAATTAATTTGAAATATTTCTGCATACGGTGTACGGAAACGCATTTACCGACTCTCACATGGTGCCCATTGAAATAAGCCTCGGGGCGTGTTTCCATTAATTTAATTTTAATAAAAGGATGTTTGGTTTATTTTCTTATTAGATTATACGATTCCCAACCACTAATTTGCTACTAATCTCAAATTTTCCCACTAGGACTTGGGCAAATATTTCTCATATATTCAAGCTAACGTAAAATATTGCTTATACAGTGTGAAGATAACGTAAAAAATAGAGAAGCGATGAACTTTTGAACTTTTTGAAACGTAAAATGAGTCGAGAATAATTGTACTAAGAATTGCTAAAGCAAAAAAAGTTTGCATTTTATGAAAGGGGAGCACTAAGGAAACAAAAGTGGAATTATTTGGTTTTTTCCTCGAACATAGGTTGAGTTGAGTTGGCTATGCTAGACCTGATCTTCACCACTGTAAAATCATGAAAATTTGACGGGATAATTAATCATCTTTTGTTTCTCCCTAACGACTATTTATTTCATATTTAGGAATAGATAAAATCGACTAACTTACCCGCAAGACTGGCCAAATTGTATAGAAGGTCGCAAGTTCGAAACCCCTATATACTTTCTCGTGCGACTAGTGGCTTGCCTAGTGCGACTTACAAACTATTACATTAGAACGGAATTTACCCAGAGCGCATCCAAAGGGTAACAATTGCGGGTTACTTAGTTAAGAAAAAAATTGACTAACTTTTTTTATCAAGGGAGGTTTTCGTCACTTATCATTTACTTAGCTCCTACTTTACTAACATAATAATTTCCATTTTTGTCAAAATCTATCCTTCAATCAAATCAGAAATTGCACCTATTACAAGCTTCATTTGATATCATTATATCAATAGTGGCGGAGCCAGAATTTTCGTTAAGGGGTATCAAAATATAAAAAAGTAAACATACCAGGAAATTAAGAGGAGTCAATACATACATATAATTTATTTTTTTACTTACCTACACAGTGTATTTTTCTCGCGAAGGGATATCATTTGCTACCCGTTCGTATAAGGTGGCTCCGCCACTGCATATCAATGCGTCCCACATTCCACCAACCGCAATTAAATTTCCAAAACTTAGCAAATAAAAAAACTCACAAAAAAGGTAGAGGAGAGGACTTGTGGGATGATTAGTAGCTCACTTGCTTGATTACCCATCAAGAGATTATTATTCTTATATTTTACACTAATGCACCTTGTTACTTTTAAATTAGATAGACAAAGGAACCCAGCCCAAAAACAAAAATAAAGAGACACAAACAACATTAATGGGTCATTTACTTGGAAACAAGTTATCCCATAATTAATTATTCTAAAATTAATTATTTTGGGATTAATTATTCCACTCCCCTATAAAGATTAAAAAATACTACAATTCCGAAATAACTAATTTTAGGATTAATTATTCCACAATTTTTTTCTAACCAAACATAAGATGAACTTATCTCAAATTTAGTCCCGAAAATTAATTATTTCTTATCCCAGAATATCCCACATCCCATAAAATTAGTATCCCACCTTCTATATAGGATAACTAGTCCTAACATTTTAATATAAAAATTATCCCGAGAATAGCTAAAAAAAACTTAATCCCAAACTATATCCCGAAATTATTATTCTTATCCCATGTACCAAACAACTCCTAAGTACATTATTCATATTGCAAAATAAAATTATCCGATACTTATCTATATTATTATAAAAGCATGAATAAAATGTTGGTTTACAAAAATAACCTTTTTAATATTAATCATAATAACTCACAATAAAAGGATATAATCGGAACTTTAGCCATTAGCCTTGTAATCCTATTAGTTTTAGGACATAATACTACACATTATATATATAGGATTATGTTGCCTCGCACATATATATGAAATATCATTCTTCTACAGGTAATTTATGTAATAAAGTATGCATTTCCTTCTTGATATTTTTATTTCCTTATTCGCAAAATTGTCAATGATGACTGTGCTTTCAGGTGACTAGGGTCTTGCTGCGGTTCTGGATAGAGTCTTCTCTTTGTTAAAGGTAATGAGACTTATTTGTTGAGATTTTGGTCTTCGTGTTGCATAGTTGATTCAACTGTAATATCTTTAGGCTAATTCTGTTATTGCATTGTTTAATTATATGTTTTGTACCAACGAATATTGCAGCACATATGAAATATCAGTTCTGTTCGAGGTAATTTATTTGTTTAATCATGTGTGCATCTCAATTCTCAATCGACAAATAGAAAATACGTCAATATATTTGTACAATATTCTTGTTTTTTTAAAAGTTGAGTAATCTTTAGGGAAGTTAATATTTTCCAACAATAAATTAAATACTGAAAAAAAATCGAATAAAATATTCAAGGTTTGGTGAAAGGTGCATGTCAAATTTTTGATGTTTCTTTTCCATTCTATCGTAGTGAAAGTTTCTTAGAATTTACCGTCATATTGAGTAAACAATAGATGTTTGGTGAATTAAAAATAAATAGCAGAGAGGAAGAGAGTTGATGTTCAATTTGATTTTCACGCTAATTTAAAATGATGAAATACTTGTGGCTGAAACTGTTCCCATAAATCATCCTTCCTCGAACCTCTTTTCTAATATCCCACAATGGTACTAAATTACTAATTGATAGGGATCGACTATCTGGAAGACCTATTGTTACTAAAACTAGATTACATACTTTAAAAATCGTTACCACTAATTATATGGAATATAGGTAATAACTTTATATTCATGTGTTGCTTTTATTTGAGGATATGTGGTTGTAATAAACCGGCAGATTTCTTAATTGCCAACCATTCGATGGCACTTTTTGAGATTGCGTACATTAGTTAGTTCATGTTTTTTTTAATTAGAATTGGACAAAAATATGTTTTGAAATATAAATTTAGTTTCTTGTTGGATCAATTAAATCACCGACATTAATATGCAACAACATGTTTAGGATAACAAAAGAATATGAGTGCAATTCATTTGTTCCTCTTACTTGAGCTCCTACTTCTTTACGCCATAGTTGATTAATATTACTCATTAGGAACTCTATGTGATTTTGATCATAGACAAGTTGGTTAAAAATTATAGTTATTGAATAAATGTTCACCCACAAAGTTTAGGACCCAAAAAAAAAAAAGAACTTAAAGATACTGGTATAACATTTTTATAGAATTATGCATGCATTCAATTAAAAAAGTTGGTAGTTTCTTATAGCTAAACCCATAATAGATAAAATCGTAGCATTATGAATCTTATTTTTACCTAACATTTTAGGACTTTAAGATTAACTAAAATTAATCATCAGGTTAGTTAATTCTAATTATAATTCTCATACTTTGGAAGAATAGTTTCCCAAGTGAGTACTCTAGGACTTCTCCTCAATATAAGCACGTTTCCTTTTGATAATTTTCATGTAAAGGGAAGTAAGCCAAGAATCAATGGATCCATCTAAGAGTTTCTGAGCTATCGTGAATTGATTATGCAAATTAAAAGTTAAAAATTCTGCATTTTGGTGCTTATACATAATTTATATATTAAACTATAGAACTATAAAATAAAATAAAAAACCAATATGAAATGTTGAACGACTCTTTCACATTTTACATATGTTTTGTGTTTCCAAAGAAAACTCTTTACTAATATGTTTCAATTTGAATAAAAGTAGCGTATACGTATATACATAGATGAAACAAACGCATACGTGTTCCTTTGGTATGTGGATTATTGATGGAATCCTTTTTAAAGTATTAGGAAGGAAGAATCCTTTTTTATTTAATTACTAAGAGCCTAGGGCCTACTAAAGAGTGTCTCATAGAAGATAATTATTGGTGAATCCCGCACTGCTCGAAATATGTTTGTAATTTTTTATATGATAATTCTTCTAATAATATTTTTTGTTTGTGTTTTTGTTTTAAAATTATGGAGAAGTATCTAAAAATTTGGAATTTTGCAACGATTTTAAGAACAAAAACATTTTATAATTTAGTGGTTGGTTAATATGCAAATTTACTTTAGGTTACTATCTAACTATTCTTTCTACTGCTTTGCAACATGTCTTTTGATTCAAAAAATCATTAAAATAATAACGCCCATTTAAGTAACGTGCAAAGAAGAAGAAAAAGAAAAAGCAGCGGACAAAGAGTGTGTCCAAATTGATCATTGAAGTACAAAAATTGTCCCAAGTATTAAATGCTACAGTAGAAGCCTTCCAAAAGCTTTTTAACTTCTGATAAAATCTGGCTGATTGCTAACAGATCTTACCCATGACCATTTATGATCTTTGGTATCAACTTTGTTCTTTGCCTTAGCAATCTCATCTACTGGAATGTATGCATAATTTCCATTTATAGGGCCACAAACAAATCCAGTATACCCTGCCATAACTCCATGAATTGCCGAATGCGCCAGCAGAGTGCAGTACGAATTGTCCGTTGCATTTGCAGGAACTGCTCGTATCATATACGTAGGATCTATGTGCTTTATCGTGAACAACTCGTTCGGATGATCCCTATTCCACCAATTCTTGAGTTCTGACTTTAACCACCCTCCAACATCCAAGAAAACGGGGTTGCCCGACTCGTCCTTCTCTGTTTTCTGGGATTCAGTCCTCGGAATCATATCTTGTCCTGCACCCTCCGCAACCACCAATACCGCGTGCCCAGTCTCCTTTAGTCGAGACTCAAGAAATTCCAGCAACCCTCCCTTACCTATGAGACACGATAAAATTAACTAATTTAAAGTGTGCTGAGATTGGTCAGACAATTGGTATCAGAGCGTGCAAGAGATTCTAGGTAAAAAATCTCACCGAAGAAGTATGATCACACAATTCAACATTACCTTCCAAGTAGAAGTCGATCTCGGGAATCAAACAACAATCTACATCACGGTTACTTAACGTTGCATGTAATGCAATATGACCAGTACTGCGACCCATAAGTTTCACCAGCCCTATACCATTTACTGCACTCTCAGCTTCTACATGAGCTGCATTAATCGCTTGTTGTGCCATCTCTACTGCGGTTTGAAACCCGAACGATCTGTCTATAATGCCAACATCATTGTCCACTGTCTTTGGGATACCGACCACTGAGATATATAATTTTCGTTGTTTTACTTCCTCGAATATCTTCACTGCTCCACGCATTGTACCGTCTCCTCCTATGATGTAAACCTGCTCAATCATATATTCACAAAGACAAATAATTGATCAATGAGCAGCATATGCAGTTGTTATCTTAATTAAGAGCTGCAACATTAATCTGAAAGCTATGGCGCAGACTCTCCAAAATGCTTTCGCACCCATGTCCAATCCTCCAAAAATGCACTAATTTTGGAGGATCCGACACACACCCGTCCACATTTTAACAGCATAATCTGAAAGTGAAAAACACGTCCGCGCCTGATCACTAGCAGTTAGCTAATTTCTTAAGAATCTAGCAATAAATAGAGAATAAACGTCCCAATAAACTTCACATGTATATACATCATACTAGAAGGAGAGGTAGCTCAAATATATAACTCTACCACACAAAAAAACCTGAAGAATAACCAACTTGTACCACATACACCAACTTATTTACATATTTCCTTGTTTTAGCCATCTAAATCAAGATAAGATATCATATTCACCAGGATTACTTTATGAGAAGCTCATATATATCACTTTGTTTGGTAAATTATCGGTTGATATTACTTTAGAACAGAGGTACCCAACTGCAAATAGTTTTCTAAAACTTTTGAGCAGCATAATGATAACAGCACCAGTGGTCTAGTGGTAGAATAGTACCCTGCCACGGTACAGACCCGGGTTCGATTCCCGGCTGGTGCAACTTATTTTTATCCAAATTCGTTGGGATCTTGTCTAGATTCTTTTGAAATGTACGTTTACAAAGTTCATGAACCATTTCCATTCATTCACACACCATTTTTTTTTCTCAGAAAATAAAATTAAGCTCTGATATGCTCACAAATTTAAGCGTCTTAATATTTTACAGATTTAAGTCATCTTAATATTATGTACTAATAATTTCTAACAATACCGATGACACCATCTTTTTCTCAACTAGTTTTAATGTTACGTGCACGTGTGTACTGCGTCAATAAGTAAAATAGTATTAGAAATAACAAGTTAATAGCGCATGTATCACATATTCACACAACTTTAAAAAATTATGTAAATACTACTCCTATTAAATTATATATTGCCAGTGACACCATCTTTTTCTCCATGATATACATTTTACTATTGATGTTAAAACAAACGACACCAAATACTAACGAAGCCATAAATCAATTCGACGAAAATTAATGCTGCTTAATTAGGATAAAAACAATATTTTATGTATATCAAAAAATTTGAATCCTCTTAACAAATGCAAAATATAGATTCAAGTACCAAGTATTGCATTTTTCGATTTCTTTGAAACCCCTGGTCAAAATTCTTGGCTCCGCCACTGATAAAAAAAATACTAAGCACATTATAGCAGGAATAAAAATTAAACCTGATTAAAGCCATGATCTTGAATAGCATTGACAATCTTATTCAAATCAAAACCACCCCTAGATGTCTCAAGCACAGTACCACCTCTCTTATGCCAATCATCAACCATTTTACGATTCAGTAAAACAGGATCATAACTATAAAATCCGCGATAACCCGCTTTGATACCAAAAATCTCTCTAACTCCATACATTTCCCACAACCCAACAACTAATTCCCTAATAACAGTATTCAAACCAGGACACAGACCGCCACAAGTTACAATAGCAGCTTTTACAGTGCTAGGGTTGAACAAGATTTGCTTGCGGGGCCCAGCTCTGTGGTAAGCTAAAGACGGTGTAGGAGATTGGAAAGTTCCAGAAAGATCGATGATGTTGTTGCGGAGGACGATATCAGCTGGGGTTAGGTAAAACCCAGGGACTGTACGGTAAAATGGGTTTTTGTCAAGGGGGTTAGTGTATTTTTGGAGAGTATTTTCTTGGCCTTGAGAAAAAAAGTAGTCTGAGATGTGAGTTATGTGCTGGAGTTGAATATTTGAGATGGATATTGAAGATGAGTTAGCCATAGTCAGAGAGCAAAAATGAGCAAGATAATGGGCAGTAGAATAAAGAAGAAAGTTAGAGAAGAGGGATATGAACGTGGCGGGATATATAGGGAAAGAGAGAGTAGTAGAGTTACGTACGTGGTGCTTTTGGAAGCTCTTTGCATGACACGTCTCAATGGTTGAATTTGACGTTCAAGGAAGAACATATAGAATGGATTTGTTCACTTTGGTACCTCACCGGCTAGCCACTTTTAAGCACGATATTTAAAATATATTCATAATATATAATGTATTAAGAGATTAATCAATTTCGTTTAAACTTCAAGACATAATGTCTTAGAGTTTAAACCTTAAAGTTGAAATTTTCAAGATACTTAGTCCTGAAGTTTGGATGAAATGACTAATCTTTAAATATATATTGTAAATTATTAACATATTTTAAATAACGGGCTTAAAAGTGACTATTGTTACACTTAACCCTACCCTTACTTTAGGGAAATGTCCTTAATGGTTCCTATCCGTAATTAAGAGCTCATTTATTTTTGTTAAGATTAAGATATTTATGTTTGTTCGTGTGTCTATATATATATATAGGGGCGGATTTAGGGGGGCGCAAGGGTGTTCACCCGAACACCCTTCGCCGAAAAATTACACCGTATATATAAGGCAAAATCTGTTTTTTACCTCTATATATTAAGTTTTGAACACCCTTAACACAATCCAAAAGTGTAGTTTAGTGCTCAAGGGGGTTCAAAATCTACATAAGTTCATGGGTTCAATTCCCACTAGCTACAAAAAATTTTTTTGAACCCCCTTCGTGGAGATCCTGCCTCCGCCACTGTGAGCAATTAGAAGGCTCATATAAACCTCCGCAAATAATGTATATAAATAGCACGACTCAAACACAGTTAAAGTCTGAATTTTTTAAGTCCTAAAGCAGGGGATTTGAGTCAGAACCAGATTCATTATATAGCTCAAATAAGAAGTCCGAATCAGGCCTGCCTGTTGGTTGTAGCAAGTGATAGTTAACGAAGGCAGTTCCAGTTTTATTCAAGTAGTTACTTAAGGGTTGCCTAGGCGTAATAATAATATCATATGAGCACGATATCTATGTTGATTAGGAATGCAGTAGAGCAGTGATTTTAAGCAGACAACTTGAGATCCTATAGACATGCTTTCTAACGGTATTAAGTCGAGGCAGTGTTTGAGAAACTTATTAAAGAAGCGGCAGATTACTAAATTAATCCAATTCAGAATAATAACATGAACTAGACGGCTTTTCCAACTAAATTATTTTAAATTCTATAGGCATGATTTCTATAATAGCTATTTAGATCCTATATGCATGGTATCTAGGTGTGTGAAAGCTGACTTGGGACTTATAGGCGTGATTTTTAAAGGAAACGAGTTTGGATACATGCTGTAACGAAAGTTGAGCTTCAATTACTTTACATCCTATAGGCATGATATCTAGTTGTAGAGCTGATTTTTAACCCTATAGGAATGTTACCTATTACTAAAGTCACTTATGTCCTATAGACATGATTTCTAGTTGTGTGAAAGTGAAGCATACAGAATTTATTTTAAACAAAGCACGAATCCTATAGGCATGTTATCTAACAGACCATACTTGAAGCAAATAGACCCTATAGGCATGTTATCTATCCAATCCCCCCACAGTGTACAACTACCCACCCTTTTCACTAATCCCCCGATATTGTTTACAAATTATTACGGTCCCAATGATTGAATTACAAAAGAAGTGCATAAATTAGAAATTACAACCAAAAGAAGCCTGGTCTTGACTTCCTATCTGAGTTATATAATTAATCACTTCAATGCCAATGTTTCAAAGCCTTTCTCATACCTGAGTGTGTCAAAGTTCCCTAAGGATCTCAGGGGATCCCGGGCAGTGCTCACACCTAGGTTTACATAACCAAATAGAATGAGTGCAGTGTGGAAGGGCCAGCCCTTACGTGTCCAAGAATGCTAGTAACATAACTTGACTTGACTTGACTGCAGAAACATAACTTGATTGCAGAAACATAAGCAGAGGTAGACAAGAATAAGGAACTGAAGCAACTTAAAGAAACATGTTGTTGTTGAGACTTAAAAAAATTAACTAGGACATACCAGTAGAGAAGCAAAGTGCGGTAAGGAAAAGTAAGCAAGATTCCACAGTCTAGCCTTGGCTTTCAGCCGGCTAGACAAAGCAATAGCACAAGTAACAGTAAAGAAAGAGAGAGTTTTTGAGTGTAAGTGTGTGATCTGAACTTAAATTGTTCGTCCCTTTAAAAGAAGAGAGGGTAGGGTATTTATAGTTTTGAAAATGAGTAGTAATTAAGGTAATAAGTAAGGTCCTAACACAAACATGGAAATAATCACAATCAGAATCAACTAACACAAGTGATTCCCTTTAATTAAGGAATCACTGCTTAGCGGATACTAATAGGTTTTAATTAAGGAAAGAAATCAGTTTGGGACAGATTGATTATTGCCATATAAGGGGGCAGTAAAAGCATGAAGTAAATAATCAAGTCTAAGTACAAAACATGCTTAGTTTTGGGAAAGGATTCGGCAAGGTAAGACACCACAGTAATTAATGGAGGGGAATCAATTAATTTAAACAAACGAATACAATTAGGGTTCATAAGAAAACCTTTTGTAATCAGTCGCGACATTGAAGGAGTCAGAATCAATCAAGAAAGGGTCAAGATTCTGCACCTCAACATATAAATAGCAAGGAATGAACAGGCATGCAGAGTCAAACATGTTGACACAAAGAAGCAACACAAACATATAGTAGTAGCAGGAATAAGCTAGGATTCAGTAGTAAAAG
>NW_017670544.1:583198-592849 GCF_001879085.1 Nicotiana attenuata
AAAGAAATTAAGGGACGTTTAACAATAAGTCAAGCTTAAAGAATAGATAGGAACTCAGAATCAGATAAGTCAAACAAGGAAAAGAACTTAATCGAACAAGCATACACTCAAACAAACAAGGATAGTTTCAGAACTCGGATAAGACCAAAAGACCTAGGGTTTTCAACATGCTGAATCAAATAGAAGGAAAGCATAAACAAGTTGTTTGAACATAGTGAAATCATGAAACAAAACCAAAAAAATCAGAGAAGCGGTCTTTAAAAAGAAGTTAAGAGAAACCCTAATCGTTGAAAAATGAAGAGTCACTTTGAAAGAAATCGGAGAATCTTTGAAAAACACTTAAGAAGTTCATTAGTAAACACAGATCTAAGATAGATCTGAAAGAAATTGAAAGGTCTTAGAGCTAGGGTTTCAGAAAACCCAGAAAAAGTGAGAAAGACTTTGAAAGTTACCGCTCTAGCCAGAAAAGTCAAAGATCTGACTTGAACGGCCACGAATGGTCGGAGAAAGACGAGGGATGGCCGGAGAAAGGCCATGAATGGATGTTGAGTAAGGGCTGGACCAGATCTCTTTGAGATCTGGCCATGAAATCGCACAAACGGGCCACCATGAGATGCAGGAGGCCGGTATACACCTCAAACGGCCATAGGAGACCATTGGATTAGGTGGGGATTGAGGTGGATTAGGGTGGAATTAGGTGGCGTCGGCTAGGGTTCATATGAGGTTGCAGAGAGAATTGAGAGGGAAAGGGATTCAGAGGCAGCGGGCGGTGAGAAATGATTTAGGTTTAGGGGTCGTTCAGGGTTAAAAATGGAAAAGGTGAATGCTGGCCGTTGATCTGAATGATCAACGACCTGGATTAAAGAGGGTAGGTAGGGATCCGGGTTTGGGTCGGTTTAATTGAAATTGGGTCGGGGTTTAATTAGAATTGGGCTGGGGTAATTAGGACCTGGTTTGGGTTATAATTGAAACCCAATTTGGGCTAAAATTTAAATAGCCACTTTTTCCTTTTNTAGATAAATTTCTGAAAACAAATTGAAAGCACTAAAATGATTTATAATATACAATTAACAATTTAAATATAGGATACCATTTTATAAATATGAGACAAATTTAAACCTAAAAATGGCTAATATTACAATTATGTGCAATTAACTTTAAAAAATACTGAATAAAATTATAAAAATACCCAAAAATTACCTTAACCATATTTGGCATAAATATAAATCCAATAAATGAATCATCAAAAATAATAATCTTGAACATAATAAAAGGGATTTTATGGATGAAAAAGGGAATAAATCAATTTAAAAACCTTTAAAAATTATGAAAAAATAATAAAACATTTGGACATACATATATATGCATATATATGCTACTTTGAAAGTATTTTGCATATTGAAAATATATATGAAAAAATTGGGTGTCAACAGCTGCTCCTCTTTACCCGGGAAGGATGAAAGAGTTTTCGGGTAAAGATATGATGGCCAATTTTGATCGAGCGAAATGGTTTGAAGAGGTTTAGGCCGCACCCTGGCTTCTGAACTGCCTACATATCCCTAGTTTTACAGGAATCAGGCCATATGTAGTTCAGGATCCATTGGCGAAGTATACCGATGAAGACATTTCAAGAACAGACGCAATATCTAGGGCTGGGTGAGTGGACGGTTTACGGGAATGGTTAGGTTCTGATATGGCTGAAGGAATTAGAGCGGGATCACTCCTGCTGGGATAGTCGTTGCTCGCCGGTTTACCTGCAAATGAGCGATACAAGCATATATTATGTGTAAATTTAGACATGATGCAAATTCCCGTTGGACCATGAATGCTGTCTTTGGGCGGTTATGATGACGTCCTTAGACCATGATGTCCTGGACCATGAAGCGTATAATAAAGGATTCGCAGGCCATGAAATGATGTTCTCGGGCTATGAGGATGGTGCCTCCGAACCATGACGCCTTTGAATAATGATATGCAAAAGATTGAAAGAAATCCTCGGGCCATGACATGGTGCTCTCGGGCTATGGAGATGGTGCCTCCGAACGATGACTCCTTTGGATAAGTTGGCGATATTTCAGCCCATGAAGGGTGCAGTAGCATGTGGCGATCTTTCAGCCGTGCAATGTGGCGATCTTTTAGCCGTGCAATGTGGCGATCTTTCAGCCGTGCAATGTGGCGATCTTTCAGCCGTGCAATGTGGCGATCTTTCAGCCGTTCAATATAGGTGGAGACAGCGTTTAATCTCGGAAGGCAGAATGGTAGCCTTATGCAATGCAAATGCAGATAGAGGTAGAGCTTAACCTCGGAAGGCAGAATGGTAGCCTTATGCAAGTTGGAAGGCAGAATGGTAGCCTTATGTAGGTTGGAAGGCAGAATGGTAGCCTTATGCAATGCAAATGCGGATAGAGGTAGAGCTTAAGCTCGGAAGGCAGAATGGTAGCCTTATGCAGGTTGGAAGGCAGAATGGTAGCCTTATGCAAGAAATAAAATAGCAAATGACAGTAAAGTTTCTTAGCTGATAGCAGATTGCGGCGTGGTGATTACTGGGAGCATTGTGACATATGGAACATTATGGGTCCGTGCTGATAGCAGATGTTGGTAAGTGCAATGGTTCAGAGAATCGCATTTTCGAACAATGTTTGTTCTATGGACGTACAGTACGTTCAATGATTTCATAATCCTAGTGCCTGCATCCAGAGAAAAATGGTGAGTTTTGTAAAGGGGAAGGTTAGTTCGTATCCCCGCTGGCTTTGCTTGACTTGTTCGGCTTTGATCTGGCGATACCGTCTGTATCATTGGGGTAGCGTTGCTAAACCAAGCAGTTACAATAATAGACATGCACGATTTTGTAAAAGTATGACGTAAATGTATAATTAAAAATAGTTTTTAGATGAACCGCCGACTGTGACGCAATTCAGGACATTGCAACCTCTCATGCTACAGAATTTTGAGGGTCCTCCTCAAAATTCTACCCCAGTTTGATGGGTTGACGTTTCTGACTGTTGCTCGTGCGGCTATCGGCTGAAATTACTTCAGAATTTTGAGGGTCCTCCTCAAAATTCTGCCCCAGTTTCCAATTGCAGGGGGAAATGAAAATTTTATTGAATTGCGACCGAACCCATAGGGCTGCCTACGTATCCCCTCTTAAATGGGAATCAGGTCAGGCGTAGTTCAATTTACATCATATAAGGAAAGCATAAAGATTACACATAGTAACGCTTGACTGCATCTGAATTAATCGGCTTTGGCCAGACTTCTCCGTCCATTTCTGCAAGTATGATGGCTCCTCCTGTCAAAACCCGGTGAACCATGTACGGACCTTGCCAGTTGGGAGAGAACTTCCCTTTGGCTTCATCTTGATGCGGAAAAATTTTCTTCAACACCAGCTGCCCTAGTGTGAACTGTCTTGGCTTGACTCTTTTGTTGAAGGCTCTGGACATTCTGTTCTGATAGAGTTGACCATGGCAAACTGCGTTCATTCTCTTTCCGTCTATAAGAGCTAGTTGCTCGTAACGACTCTTCACCCACTCTGCGTCGTTGAGCTCAGCTTCCTGTATGATCCTTAGGGAAGGAATTTCTACTTCGGTGGGGATGACGGCCTCTGTACCATAAACCAGCATATAGGGGGTTGCCCCGGTTGATGTGCGGACTGTGGTGCAATACCCAATAGAGTAAACGATAACTTCTCGTGCCACTGTTTATGCTTCTCTATCATTTTCCTCAATATTTTCTTGATATTCTTGTTGGCGGCTTCTACGGCTCCATTCATTTGAGGCCTGGAGGCTATGGAATTCTTGTGTCTGATCTTGAAGGTTTCACACATGGCTTTCATCAAGTCACTGTTGAGATTGGAGCCATTATCAGTGATGATTGACTCTAGGATACTGAATCGACAAACAATGCGGTCGCGAACAAAGTCTGTCGCGACTTTCTTAGTTACTGCCTTGTAAGATGCTGCTTCGACCCACTTGGTGAAATAGTCGATTGCTACTAGGATAAACCTGTGTTCGTTGGAAGTGGCAGGCTCGATTGGTCCAATGACGTCCATTCCCCAGGCGGCGAATGGCCACGGTGAGCTTGTTGTGTTGAGCTCGCTTGGAGGTACCTTTATCATGTCTGCATGTATCTGACAGCGATGGCATTTCCGGACATACTGGATGCAGTCTGTTTCCATAGTCATCCAAAAGTAACTAGCCCGGAGTATTTTCTTTGCTAAGACAAAACCGTTCATATGCGGACCGCAGGTCCCAGCATGAATTTCCTCTAGCAGCTTGGATGCTTCCCTTGCATCAACACATCTTAATAGTCCCAAATTAGGAGTCCTCCTATATAGGATTCCTCCGCTGTGAAAGAAGTTATTGGACAACCTCCAAAGTGTGCATTTCTGAGTATGATTGGCAAGCTCCGGGTACTCTCCTTTTGCCAAATATTCCTTGATATCATGAAACCAAGGCCTTCCGTCTGCTTCCTCTTCAACATGGGCGCAGTAAGCTGGCTGATTATGAATTTTCACTGGAATGGGATCAATGAAATTCTTGTCGGGATGCTGTATCATAGATGTAGAGTAGCCAATGCATCGACGAACTCATTCTGGATTCTGGGAACATGTTGGAATTCCGTCTTTGTGAACCTCTTTCTCAATCCTGTACGTGATGCAGATACAGAAGTATCTTGGAGTTCTTGGTTGCCCATTCCTCTCGTACCTGATGTATGAGTAAATCTGAATCTCCAATCACTAGCAGCTCTTGCACGTTTATGTCAATGGCCATTTTGAGCCCTAAGATGTATGCTTCATATTCGGCCATATTGTTGGTGCAGGGGAACTTGAGTTTGGCAAACACAGGATAATGCTGACCGGTTTCTGATACCAAGACTGCTCCTATGCCAACTCCTTTGAAGTTTGCTGCTCCATCGAAGAACATTCTCCAACCGCCATAGGATTCTGCAATGTCTTCTCCTATGAATGATACTTCTTCATCAGGAAAATACGTTTTTAAGGGTTCGTATTCTCCATCCACGGGGTTTTCGGCAAGGTGGTCTGCCAGTGCCTGTCCCTTGACCGCTTTCTGAGTTACGTAAACAATGTCGAACTCACTCAACAGGATTTGCCACTTGGCTAGCTTGCCAGTGGGCATGGGCTTATGAAAGATGTACTTCAAAGGATCCATCCTTGATATGAGGTACGTAGTATAGGCACAGAAGTAATGTCTCAGCTTCTAAGCTACCCAAGTCAAAGCACAGCAGGTGCGCTCCAAAAGAGAATACCGGGCCTCGTATGGGGTGAACTTCTTGCTGAGATAATAAATGGCTTGTTCCTTCCTCCCCGTTTCATCATGCTGCCCCAAAACGCAGCCGAAAGCTCCATCTAACACTGCAAGGTAGAGCAATAAGGGTCTACCTGGCTCGGGCGGAACTAAGACTGATGGTGTTGACAGGTACTCCTTGATTTTGTCGAAGGCCTTTTGGCAGTCCTCGGTCCATTTGGTAGCGGCGTCCTTCTTTAACATCTTAAAGATTGGCTCACAAATAACTGTAACTGTGCGATGAATCGACTGATGTAGTTCAGCCTTCCCAGGAAACTCATCATATCTTTCTTGTTCTTTGACGGTGGCAGTTCTTGAATGGCTTTGACTTTTGATAGATCCAGTTCTATTCCTCGGCGGCTCACAATAAACCCATGCAACTTCCCAGCAGGAACCCCAAATGCACACTTTGCGGGGTTTAGTTTCAGGTTGTATCTTCGCAATCTATTAAAGAACTTCCTCAAATCTTCTATGTGGTCAGTGGCCTTCTTGGATTTGACGATAACATCATCCACATATACCTCTATCTCCTTGTGTATCATATCATGAAAAATGGTTGTCATGGCCCTCATGTAGGTAGCCCCTGCATTCTTCAGGCCGAATGGCATCATCTTGTAACAATATACTCCCCACGGCGTAATGAAAGCCGTTTTCTCAGCATCTTCCTCATCCATCCAGATCTGATGATAACCAGCGAAGCAATCCACGAATGACTGTAGCTCATGTTTGGTGCAATTGTCAATCAGGATGTGTATATCCGGCAAAGGGAAATCGTCTTTCGGACTGGCCCGGTTGAGATCCCCGTAGTCGACACAGACTCTGACCTTCCCATCCTTCTTTGGTACTGGCACAATGTTGGCTAACCATGTCGGGTACTCAACCACCTTGAGAACCTTAGCTTTGATTTGCTTGGTGACTTCTTCCTTGATTCTTAGACTCATATCGGGTTTGAACTTTCTGAGCTTTTGCTTTACCGGTGGACACATTGGATCGGTTGGCAGTTTGTGAGCCATAATAGACGTACTCAGACTGGTCATGTCATCGTATGACCAGGAGAATATGTCCTCATACTCCTTTAGAAACTCTGTGTATTCTTTCTTTTCTGATGGCGATAGGTGAATGCCGATTCGTGTTTCCTTGACGTTTTCTGCATCTCCCAGGTTAACAATTTCGGTTTCGTCCAGGTTGGACTTAGGTCTGTTCTCAAAGTTCTCAACTTCTTTAACAACCTTATCAGGTATGTCATCTTCTTCTTAGTCAATGTCCGTTTGTTGCGTTGTCTCATTGCATGTCACAGTCATTGGTTCATCAAGATAGGTAATAGTAATGTTGTATCGGTAAAGTAAGGAGAGATAGCAATAAATATTAAATCATAGGAAAAATCAAACATGTTTTTGATAAATTGAATAACTGTTTTGAACATTGAAGATCTTATTGCGGGAATTGAAAAATGCGAAAAGAAAATTATTTAGTAAATAAAACAGTGAATAATGCTTGTTTTAGCCTTGCTACCCCGAGGCTCGTCGGGCTCTGGTTGTCCTGATGGTCCAATTCTCGAGATGTGCCCCTCTGGATCTTGTGAATTAAGATGATGATGCCAGAGTGCACGAACTAACCTTTTGGGGAAGGGAATAATAAAAAACAAAAATAAAACAAAAGGTAATCAAGTTAGTGAGGATCATAAAAAGTATTGCAATATTTAAACACGTAGTGCAGGAATGTAAAGCGTGTCCTAATTTGCGAACCTCGTTGTACCCGAGGTGGGCCTAGCGACAAGTTGATTTGGAGAACTTGGAATGCTAAATGCCTCATTTCATTGATAAAGATAAGACGAATCCCAAATCGACATGAAATAAACAGGAAATGAAAGTTACTAATGGCCATTGGCCTTGTTACATTTTAAAGCAAAAAAGATAAACTCCTATCTACTTGGTCCCATAAGGACCTTCCCCAGATTCAGCCTCCTTGGCTCCGTCGAACAGCTTCCCCAACTCGCGAAGTCCTAGCAACAGGTATGCTCTGGCTAGATATCCACCTTCAGCCCCTTTAGCCTCTTGACAATCTTTAACCCTTTTGAGAAACTTTCTTTCCAATTCCACTATGCCTCACTCCAAGTATCCTAGCCTTTTGTTGGCGTTGGTGGCCATGTCTTTCCATTCCTCGATCAGCTTCTGGTTGGACTCTTGTATTTCGCGATGTTCACTTTCGCACTCCTGGATCCTTTTGCGCAACTGGTTGTACTTGACTTGCGCCTCGGCTTTTTCATCTATAATCCTGTGGCCTCGAACAAACCCTGGCTGGCCGAAACCATCATGATTGTCTTTCAACCAACCTGAATAGAAAGGAGTATAATCGGCGTGGTATCTTTCTGGCTCTATGGTTTCTCTCCCCATTACGATCTTGCTATGCCACATGTGTTGGGCTTGGTACTTGTAGGGACTATCATCGCCTTGGAAGTCGACTCGAAAGTGGCTCATCTTGTCGACCCTGGGTATGACTTGCTTCCTACCAGCTTGCCTCATAACTCGCAGAGGGACGTAAGGGTAGGTTCTCCTAAGACCAATTAGTATCAGGAAAGGTGCGTCTCTGGATCGGGCGATGAACTCCTCTGTCGGAAACCATTCGAACATCCACTGAATCTGTTCTTCGGTCAGATTATCAAATAGCTCAACCCATCCTTTAGCATCCTTAGGCTGAGCGAACATGTCGGGGATGTAATTCATTCACTTTAAAAGCGATGTGATCATCTCAGTCCCTACGCTGAATTTCTTGTCGATATTCGCCCTTTTGGAGATGCTCTATGAGCCAAAGTTGAAGTAGCAAATTGCATCCTTCGAAGTGTTTCGCTCCTCGTTGACACTTCTCTAAGGCTCGGTATATGTCTGCAATAATCACGGGTACAATGCTGAATGCCTGCCCACCAATCCCCTCCATTAGGGTTTTGGTTACCATAGCCAGCCTAGTGTGAATTCTACCTTTCTTCGTCGGAAATACAATCAGACCCAGGAAACAAAATATGAAGACGAAAACCCTGCGATGGACGTGTCCCAAGGATGTGATGGCAAACTCGCCAGAGTAGGTACGGTAAGATTTGCTGTGACCGTACCTTTCATACAAATAGTCAAAACGGATGTATGAATCCTTCAAACATGTTAATTCTGGATTCTTCATCAAACCCATCATTTTAACGAAGCCCCTACCTTTGCGATTCTCAGGCATTAGCAAGCCCGGAGTTTCCCATACTAGATCGGCCAGTCCTCCTATCTCTTCCAGCAAAGGTGTCATCTCAATGCACCCAAAGCGGAATACGACCCTTTCTTAATCCCAAAATAATATGGCAGCTTCTATGATCATGTTATTGGGTTGGACCTCCAAAAGGGATGGTAGATTTCCAGATATTTTCTGACGAGATTTTGATCACTAGAGTGTAAATCTTTCCACCAACTTAGCAGTCTTGGGTGGATGTTGGTGACTATGCCGAATCTGGGGACTTCGTGCCTCATATTTCTGCAAGGCAAATAAGGTTAGACCCTTCCCCCACCGGACTCGACTATTTAATATCAATGATTAGCATGAAGCATTTAGTTCTCCAAATAAATTCACAGAGCGTGACGACGTCCGTTTTGGGTTTAGGGAAACCCAGCGGACTTTTGGACAAGGCTATCTTAAAGGATCATTATGTGGAAAACATAACCGATTCGGCTAGGTTTGACCATGATGCATGCACAATTTGAACAGAGTGAGGTTTCTATGGGGCTTTAGACTGGTACCCTTGAGCGGACAACTCAAGAGGGAAGGCTCGGAATTGTCGACTGCACCGCTGATCGACTAGTTTTACCGCAAATATGCCTTTCCGAATTTAGGGGGTAATGATATAGGAAGAGCGCAACCACTCATTATAAGCATTGCTATAGTATTTGTTTTGGCACGAGTGGAGTATGATGTTGAGAATGATTATGCAATAATTGAAAGCATGTTGACATGTATTTGCATATTAAGAAAGCGATAAATACAGCAGTTTCATAATTTAAAGCAATAAAGAAAAGAAAACAAAGGAGATATGTCAGTTTTGCTTTTAAAGAAGAAATTAAATGCTTAAAGGAATTAAACAAATGACTGCACATAGGGAGAGATACAAATTCACAAGAACAATCTGAAATGGTAAAAGCCTAAAACTCCCCAGCAGAGTCGCCATGCTATCGCGCCCCCTTTTTCTCGCGAAATCGGGTTTATGACATTTGGTTGGGACAACTCTTTCCTTTTGGGAAAAGGGGTTTTTGCAATTTTGAAGAGTCGCCACTACGATATAAGGTGCGTTAGGCCACCTATGGGGTTCAACTATAACTAC
>NW_017670545.1:0-784 GCF_001879085.1 Nicotiana attenuata
GATTCGAGTTCTGGCTCGGTGTTCACACAGGACCTCTTCTCAAACCAAGCAGCATAGTTTGGATCCACTTCTCCTTTTGCGATATCCGGTACCTGGGTGCCATTTTTTTAGATACCGGCAGCTGTTCCAATCCCGCTGAACTAAAGCCTCGGGCAATGCAACTTTTGGATGCAGCTCTATGACTTGAGTACTTAGATCTTTGTCTTCGGGCACAATCTGATACCGTCCTAATTGTCTCAAGACCCTCTGCGGGGCGTATGGCTGAATACTCCTTACACCCATTATCCTCAGGTAGCCTTTGGTTGCAGTCATGTATATAGCCTCCGTCTTTGGGAGCCATCCTATGGACCACTCAATTTGACTTGCTTTGAGAGCTTTCAAATGAGACACCCATGCTTCAAACCCTTCCGGCACATTGTAATCCTTGACCCTCTCTTCATAACTGGCGATGAAGTTATTTAGGCTCAAGCCATAACTCATGAATCTGGGATGGTGGCGAAGATGCTCGATCATCCACATTTGTAGGAGGATATTGCAACCTTCGAAGAACTGGGCCCCAGCTTTGCACAAAGTCAATGCACGATAAATATCCGCCAATATCAACGGGGCAAGTGTATGATCTTTCATAGTAGTGAGGATTTGTGCAATTCTAGCCATACGTATATCCACTGTCCCCTTCTCATTTGGAAAAACCATTATCCCCAAAAACGCCACGATAAATGCAAACCGGCGATGAAGTTGCCAAAGACCCTTATCTTGTTTGTTGCACAACCCCTTTTCATGT
>NW_017670545.1:3609-26492 GCF_001879085.1 Nicotiana attenuata
CCATCATATAAGTCAAACTTGGGTAACTTGAATCCTGCTGGCAACTGGACATCAGGAAACAGGCACAGGTCCTTGTAAGCTACACTCACTTGTCCTCCGAGCCCCTGCATATTTCGGAATGACTGTTCTAAGCTCTTAACCTTCCGTATCATTTCCTCTTGCTCAGGGTTTTTGGGAGGCTTTTCTTCTTCTGCTGAGAGATCAAGGCGGGGAGTGTAAGGGCATGGCTCTGGTGGTTTGAAAGTGGATTCGGGTGGGTAGTACTGGTTATCATGAGTTTGGAACAAAGGTTCGCTAGAAGATCTGTGTAGTGTGGGAGGTGGGGGAGCCACGAACACAGGAGCGATTGGTGGTGGAGGGCATGGGATTTGTTTGGGTGGTGGAGGTGGTGGTGTTTGAGAGGTGGTTCCGTAATACTGCTGGTAAGTAGGGAAAGCCGGAGATGAATTCACTGTGGGAGGATCTTGAGGCTGAGCTAGTGGTGGGAGGTAAGAGGAGTTAGCAGGATAGGCTGGTGGTGGATGTCCCTTCGACCAGGCCTGGTACATCTCGGCCATTTGTTGCTTCAGTTTATACATCTCCTCCTTCATTGCATTAATGTCCACTACTTCCTCCTCCCTAGATGGGTCGACAATGCTTGCTTCCAATTCCTGGTTGACCATGTTTGACTTATCCTTAGAGCGGGTGTTGTAGGGATGGGTTGCCAGAATGCCAGTCAACTTAACCACTTGCCTGAACTCATCAACAACAATTTTGTTAGCGGTTAGGGCATTAACAGATAGATAACTGTACATTGAGGAGTGAATGCACCTAAGCAGTTAACCATTTCTATTATGCCTTTGCTTGGTTGCATGCGTCATCCCGGCTTTCCATTTTCTTTACTTGCCAATTGCAGACTTTCTCTTCTCCTTTCTCTTTCTTCTTTTTCTTTTCTTTTTTTTTTCATTTCTCTTATTTGCTTTTGTTTGTCTTCCTTTTTCTTCTTTTTTTCCCTCTGTTGTTTTTCTTTCCTTTCTAGTTTTTCCTTTTCGTTACGGTCGAATCCTATGGAGATTGCCTACGTATCACGACCCCGGGTGAATCAGACCAAGCGTAGTTCTTGCGCATATAAAAAGGAAATAAATAACAAAATTTTTGGGATTTTCTTTTTTTCATAAAAACAAACATTTTGACTACAAGGACTCAGGACTTACAGACTCGAAATAAACTAACAGACTTAGAAAAAGATCAACTCAAATGACCTAACAGACTCCAAAACGACTTAACAGACTCAAACAAAATGAAAATCACAAATGCATTAAAGCCTTGAATGCTCCTGGAGCTCTCGGGGTGTTGTTTGGCTTTGTTGTGGGCTCATCTGCAAGATCCTCCTGAAGCCTTTCCAAATCCCTCATTACCTGCTGGACAAATGTCATGACTGCCGCAAAGAAAGTAGTCTGGGTCATTTCTTCACATATCTGGCATTTTACCACAATGTACTCTGCAATCGCCGTGACCCTTTCACGGATCCTACCCTTCTCTCGTAATAATTCTCCAATTTTCCTGGTTCTAGCTTCCAAAGTTTATTCCGCTGCATGGTTCTGTGTTTGAAATTGATGTAGATCCCTTTCCAACCTTGCTATCAAAGAATAACAATGCTCCCTCTCGGCTTCGAAATCTCTTCCCTGCTTGGCCATTTCATTTCCAATGATCTTGACCTTCTTCTTCATACTTGCCATCCCCTTGTCATATTTCTCCTTCAGCTGACGGATAGAAGTGGCTCGTTCCCTTGCATCCTTGGCTATCTTGGCTCGAGCATTTGCTAACTCCTTTTCAGTCTTTTGTAACTCATCCTCAAAATCAGGTGCCTTCTGGGTAAGGTTGTAGATGAGCGTTTCGTCTTTTCTACTCCTGCCCGGGTTGTCAATTGCTATTTTCATTTTTCGGATCTGGGCTTTGAGAGCTTCATTCTCTTGGATCAATCTTTTTTTCTCACCTTCGATTTCCTGAGCCTGAAGATCATTGTTGAATTCCATATTTCTCAGTTTTTCTTTCAAAGCATGAATCTCAGCTTGATACGCCTTTTCCTTTTCTCCCCATACTAATCTTTCTTGGATTTTGTCATCAAAGGCTTGAACATGAGGTCTTTTGGCGGGTCTCTCAGATTCGAGTTCTGGCTCGGTGTTCACACAGGACCTCTTCTCAAACCAAGCAGCATAGTTTGGATCCACTTCTCCTTTTGCGATATCCGGTACCTGGGTGCCATTTTTTTAGATACCGGCAGCTGTTCCAATCCCGCTGAACTAAAGCCTCGGGCAATGCAACTTTTGGATGCAGCTCTATGACTTGAGTACTTAGATCTTTGTCTTCGGGCACAATCTGATACCGTCCTAATTGTCTCAAGACCCTCTGCGGGGCGTATGGCTGAATACTCCTTACACCCATTATCCTCAGGTAGCCTTTGGTTGCAGTCATGTATATAGCCTCCGTCTTTGGGAGCCATCCTATGGACCACTCAATTTGACTTGCTTTGAGAGCTTTCAAATGAGACACCCATGCTTCAAACCCTTCCGGCACATTGTAATCCTTGACCCTCTCTTCATAACTGGTGATGAAGTTATTTGGGCTCGAGCCATAACTCATGAATCTGGGATGGTGGCGAAGATGCTCGATCATCCACATTTGTAGGAGGATATTGCAACCTTCGAAGAACTGGGCCCCGGCTTTGCACGAAGTCAATGCACGATAAATATCCGCCAATATCAACGGGGCAAGTGTATGATCTTTCATAGTAGTGAGGATTTGTGCAATTCTAGCCATACGTATATCCACTGTCCCCTTCTCATTTGGAAAAACCATTATCCCCAAAAACGCCACGATAAATGCAAACCGGCGATGAAGTTGCCAAAGACCCTTATCTTGTTTGTTGCACAACCCCTTTTCATGTGCCTCAAAACCAGAAGAGTGCCCAAACCTGAAGTACAAAAAGTGGAAAGCACAACACCCTTCGCTTACACGGTTCTTGCTTGTCTGTTTACTGATTTTCAGGAGGTCAAAAAACTTGTGCACTGACGGAGCCCTTGGAAATATAAGTTGTTGCTTCCTCAAATCTCGTCCAAACTCAATGTACCCGACTATCTCCTCCAAAGTAGGGGTAATCTCAAAGTCTGAGAAGCGAAAAACATTACGAGCAGGGTCCTAGAAAGTTATCATAGCCTTGATCAGATCGTCCCGTGGTTTGATCCCCCAAATGTCAATAAGAGCGCCCAGTTGTTGTCTTACCCATTTCTGGCCATCTTGATCCAAATCATTCCACCACATGCGCAAATGTACTCGAGCCTGCTCCCTGATCACTTCTGGCGGATCCTGGATAATATTCATTTGTTCCTGTAGAAAGGTAGGGTTAGGGTTGACTCAAATGGACCTTTTATGAAAGCAGTTTCTAGTTTTAAAACAAAAGACCATGATCCCTTCCTTGATATGCCAATTTTAGCCAAAAGGCTAGCTTTGCAAATATGGCCCATTCCCAATTCCACATGAATTTTGAGGCCGGGGGAGGCTTATTTTGTGACACTTCTCAACTTTGCCCATCCGATTACGAGGATAGCCCTTCGACAACGGAAGAATATTCTAAGGCTATCTCAGAAAGAATGGTTTAAAACACTACCGACACTGAATCGGCTTATTTTGACTGACTGCATTTGTTTGACTCCCTCGCTTCTCTCTTTTTTTTTTCTTTTCTTTTCAAAATAAGGCCGGACCTTATGTAGGTTGCCTACGTATCCCATATCCGATGGGAATCAGACCCGCGTAGCCCGCTTTTTCTAGAAAATATACCAAATAGAGCGAGGTTGGGCAAGCGACAAGGCCGGGTAGACTTCAGTGCTCCCGGTACGTCGCCCCCTCCTCGGGCCCAGTTGTCCGCTCGGGTACCCCAAGTCTAGACCAAAACCCCAATGAACATCCAAAATTCAAATTCGGACCCAGGCCTTATCGCAAACAAATTCAATCCCTGCTAATTACTGACTCTTACGAAGAATAAACAAAGAAGGATAAAAACAAACAAAGCAGAATTGCCCAAGAGCCAAGCATGAAACAAAGAACTTAATTCTAAAAATCAAACCAATCAGGCTAAACAACAATTTTGACCCTAACTTAAGCAAACAGGACGAAATTATTTTAAACAACACAAATTAGCTTAGAAAAACTACTGAGTACAGAAAAACAAAAGAAAAGACACAGCAAAGCAAAAGAAGGGCCTGAAGGGGAAGAGAGACAAAAGAAGAAACATTTAATAGCAGAACGACTGAGCAAAGCGAGGAAGGATGGAGGAGATACCTTCAGAATCACTTGACACAGAACTGGTGACTCTTCGAAAGCTCCGATTCGATTCGAAACAAATATTAACTGTATGTTCTCAACGAAAACACATAGTCAATATCCATTTCAACCTTATCGCTCAAAAATAACTGGACGACTTGATAAATTTTTTTTTTCTTTGCTCTCAGACTTGAAACTTAGGCCGATTTGGTGAGGTTTTTTTTTTTGGGAAAAATGGTGGTGGATTAGGGTTGAAGGAAGGGTAATGGTTGCATGGGTGAACTATGGGGTCAAACAGAGGTGGCGCCGCCACCGGAGGAGTTGTGGCGGCACTAGGGTTTTGCTCTTAAACTGAGGATTCGAGGGGTTCCAGGGGGTTTTGAGGGAAATAGAGCGGAGTTCTGGCAAGAGGAGGGTGAGGCGGTGATTTGGTGTAAATTTGGGGTCATTGGACGATCGCCGCCGGCGGTTCGCGGTGGTGGACAGCAGGGTTAGGTCTGGGGTTTGAGGTGAGAGAGACGAGGCGTTGGGGGGGGGGGGGTGGGGGTAGGCCTGTTTGGACTATAATATACTAAGTAGAACCCACTTCAGGGTTGTTGGATCAAAATATCCTCGACGGCCAAGATTAAGTCAAATCCAAAACGGGGTTGTTTGGTCTCCGCTGGAGACTGGGTCGGGTTGCAGGGTTGATTGGACGGGTGTGAATGGACTTGGGCTGGTTAAAGTGTTTGGGCTTGGTATTTTAATTGATTTGGTCCAAAACATTTCTTCAATTCTTTTCTTTTTCATTTTCCTTAATTCCAATTTTAAACTAAAACCCTAAATTAATTCTAAAACTAAATTATCCCACCAAATCATATTAAGCTCTAATTAATAACTAAAACCATTAATTAAATAACAATTTAAAGAAAATTCACAAAATTCAAAGCTACAAATTAAGCAAAGCAAAAATAACTCAATATTTTGTGATTTTTGTATTTTTTGAAGAATCCTAATTACTCATTAATCTAAAAATATGTAAAATTAAATCCTAAATGCAATGCATATATTTTTTGTATTTTTATATGAATTGAAATGCACAGACGAAAATGTAAACAATTAACATAAAATGCCACAAAAATTCACAAAATTGCAAATAATAAAAAGAATTATTTTGTTTTGAATTTATGAGAGTATTTCATATAGGGCAAAAATCACGTGCTCACAGCGTCGCATGTATGATTCGCGAGTAGTGAGAATAGATGCATCTATGGTTCGCGCCGTTCGTCCCTCGGTAGTGCACAGTTTAATTTTATATTGGATTGGGCCAAACGTCCTCGGTGGTATTTGTGTGTGATAATGGAACCAGAATCTCTTATAATCCGTATGATTTATTGCTTGAAAGACCACTTGTTTTAGAAGGAAATGCCTAAAGTTATGATTTGATGACAGGATTTTAAGTATTATTTCTTGTTTGAACTTGTTGCTATCTATGTACATTGTGAATTGGAATATTGAACTTCATATTATTATATTTATTGACCCTAGTAAATATCAAGCGACCCCTCGTCACTACTTCTTCGAGGTTTGACTGAATACTTACTGGGTACATATTGTTTATGTACTCATACTACGCTTCTGTACTTAATTGTACAGGATCTGAGGCAGGTGAATCTGGCTACCCGTCTGGTGCGCGTTCTTGATATTTGGCCGAGATTCCACGGTGAGCTGCTCCTTTCCGATGCCGTTAAGCAGCATGATGGAGTCTCTCTTTTGCTTTTGACTGTCTATTCTATTTCAGGCAGTAGGATAGATATATTCTTTTGTATATTTTACTAGATGCCCACAAACTTGTTGTAGACATGTAATTTTTTACCCTCCCCAAGATTTTACATATTTTAGCATTTAAATATTTAGTCTAGGTCTAGTATCGTTATTTTAACTAGTTTTGACTCTTTTACTTTATTTTAAGAACAAAATTGGAAATTACAAAAATAGTTCCATATTTCTCTATTTAATTCACGTATTAGATATTTTAGAAGGATATATTACTTTTAACCTATTTTATTTTAATATAATTCAAAAATACAAAAATAGTTACACTTTGTTTTCAAGGATAGTGTTTTTAGTAGTAGTATTATCTTAATTTTGTGATGATTTTAATCTAATATTATTATTGTTTTAGCATGACATTTGAAAAATATCAAAAAATAGTTTCATATTTTATATATAATTTAGTTTAATTAATTAGATAGATTTTTGTAATATGTAGTATATTTAGCTTATATTTAAAGGTATTTAGCTAAGGTTTGGACATTTTTCTTTTAGTCCAATTTTAAGACCCAAATATGAAGCCGAAGACCCATGACCCATCTTCCCTTTTAATCCCCATCTCTTTCACTACAAACTCTAGAAAAACCTAACACCCATCTAACCTAGAGCAGCCGCCCTCCACTCCCCTTCACCAAAAAAAACAACACCACCCGCTCCCTCCCTCATCTCCATCTTCAACCTTAATACACAACCAAGACAACACACACAAAAAAAACCCTAGAGAAGAACCTAAGGAGGCGTAGCCAGCGTTTTTCCTCCAACATCCCCACCTCCCAAACTCATCTGAGATGAAACCCTCCTTTTTCAGGCACACAAAGCCGTCCACCTTACCCCTCTGTCACAGCCGCAGCAGAACCAACCAGCCGCTCCCCTCACGCCTCACCGCCGCCGGACATCATCACCAGAAGTCAACGATTTCCCTACTGCCGCCGCCCTCTTCTCCACGCCTCAAAGATCAGTGGCCCTCTCCAAGAACAGACCCTATCAGCGCCTGCTTCTTCACCTCACGAAAACGACCACACTTCACATCCCTTACTGCCGACGACCACTCAAACTCGCCGGAACACACCCCATCACAGACCAAGCTCATCTCTCCCCTCATTCTCAAACACACACGCACACACATATATAGGAGAGATGATACAGTAGGGAACAGACAGAACAGTGAGGGAAATGAATTAGGAAAAACACATACAAAGAAAATAAAAATAAAAACGTCTGCCACTGTCCGTCAAATTTTGGTTTTTAAAAAATGGGTGTCATCTGAAGTTGTGTTTGGTTCAAGGTTTTTGGTGCTGGTTCGATGTCCGTTTGGTTGCTATCCCATCTGCTTATTAATGTCAAAGTCATCCTAGCATTCGAATTTCAAATTCAATCGAAGGTCCATCTCGTTCTCCTCCTGTTATTATGCTAATTGTGTGCTATTTTAGTTGAACTTCTTGTGATTGAGTTACAGCTGGCCTTTTCTTTAGTTGAATGAATTCCATTGGCCGAATAGATTTGGGATATAAATTGATGAAATAATATAAGTGATGAATAGTGAGTAATTTGAGAATTAGACATGAATTTAAGATGAAGTAATTTGGAATTGGGATTAACTTCACATTCTTGTTTATCTGTTGTGTCTTGGGGATGGGAAAAGAACGGGCTCGTTAGTATTTAATTTATCTACATGCTTTAGGATTGAGCTCGGTCTAAATATATGAAATAAGAAATCAAAAGAGAAACATGTCATGGATTATTCGTTTAGTTTTGTTTTATTTATTTTACTATTTAGCCGCTAGTAGTATGCTTAGTCCGACCACATTTGGGTAGGCAAGCCATAGGATTTTTGTTAGTTTCGAGGCGAGAGGTCGTTCCCTTAGTTAAATTTATCCGGGGAATGCCCCGAAGGATTTGTATATATTTTTATTCCGGGGAATGCCCCGTAGTATTCTGTAATTGGAGGCCGAAAGCAAACTCGTAGTACTTTTATTCTTATTTCATTTTTATTTCTATTTTCTTTTATTAGGTGGGGACGACCTCGAGCCACTTGTGTGTTTATTTCATTTTTGTGTGTTTTACCTCAACTTGAATGTTTTAAAAGCCGATTAGATCAAGTATGCAACCGTACTAGTTACGGAACTTGGGGAGTGCCTAACACCTTCTCCCCGAGTCAAATGAACCCCCTTACCCGAATCTTTGGTGTAGACTTAGTTTTGGAGTCCAAAGTATTTTAAAAGGAAAATCATTTTAAAAAGTGGTGACCTGGCACACCAAAACCAATGGCAGGTGGCGACTCTGAAAAATCATTTTTGAACACAATCTTTTTGTCACTTTTAATTAAAAACCCTTTTGAGCTTAACAAATCACTTTTATTATTTATAAGGGAGTTAGTGTGGAAGTAAAAAAGGGGTGTGACAGCTCTGGCGACTCTGCTGGGAAATTGCAGGTTCGAGCTGGTACTTGATGTTGTTGGCTTTTAGGATATTCGGTTGAGGTGTTTGTTTTCTTTATTTGCTTTGTTTATTTGGTTTGTTTGTCTTATTTGCTGTTTTGTTGGTTATTTGTTTATCGCTTTTCCTTATGTGTTTGCCTCTTCATAATTGTCATCATCTGCATCATAGGTCTTTTTTCTGCCACAAGTCTTCCGGAGTACGTTTGAGCGTACACGGCCTTTTTGTGAGTCACCCAAGTCTTTAGGGGGGTGGTGTGGGAGCGTGGAGTGGGCGGACAGCTAGAGCAGCCGCCATCGACCACGTGCCCCCCGAATTGCCTTGTTAGTGAACCCCAAATTTAGGTCAGCCTTTAGGTCATTCTTATTTACATCATGTCATTCGGACCTAGTAGGGCTCGGTCCCAGGTACCGTGTCCCTTTGTAGGAAGCCTATCCAAATTTTGTCAAAATGCGTCCGTGGCCCAAAAGACATTCAATCATCCCTATGTGATACATGTTGCATCATTGAGGGTAAAATGGTCATTTGGCGGACCGATGCTTGGGAAAGAAGGGTGAAAAATGAAAGCAAGTAGGGCCCAGTTATTTTTTTTCTTTCACAACTTTTTCAAAAAAAAAAGACCCAAAAAATGAAAAATGAAAAATTCAAAAAGATTTTGCACTTTTCTATCATTTTCCAAAAAATAAAAAAGAAGAAAAATAAACCCAAAAATATTTTACATTTTCCATCATTTTTCAAAAAGACAAAAAAAAAAAAGTTTTTTCCAAATTAGTGGTATTTTTTTTTAAAAAAAAGGCTTTCTCCCATGTCCGATCTTCCCGAACTACGCATACCTGATTCTCGTCTTTCGGGGCGGGATACGTAGGCAGCCCACATATGGTCCGGTCTTCCTAGTGAGTCTTAGGTTCTTGGCTTCGCGGGGTCTTAGCTAAATCTTACATGTTTAGCCACATTTGGCCACATCGGCCATTTTTTCGCAGAATAGGGCTATTCTCTCAAAATAGTTTGTTATCCCATATCTTAGAGTCTTGTGTCTACAACAAGGTGTCCTTTAAGTTTTAAGGTCCATTCCTGTTGAATTTGCATGTCTAGCCACTTTTGGCGACATCATCCATTCTTGCAAAATGGGGTTATTTTCGCATAAGTGGTTCAATTACCCATGTCTTAGGTTCTTATGTCCACAACTAGGTGTCATATTGCTTTAAGGTCCGTCCTTATTGAGTTTGCATCTTTAGCCACTTCTGGCCATATCGGTCGTTTCTGCAAAATGGGTCATTTCTACAAATTAATTTTGGGCCATAATTGCTAGGAGTTTGAATCCATATAAGCCTTAGTGATGTATTTCCATATCTGAGCAGTCACCCTTGTTGAGTTTGCACTTCTAGCCACTCTTGGCGATATAGGTTAATTTTCACAAATAGCCCAATCGTGTCTTGCATGTGTCCCATAGGATGTGTTGTGGCATCGCATAGTATCTTGAGTCGCTAACTCTTTTTGGTATTATTTTTCTCATCCAAGTATGGATTAGTGTATCAGAGCTCGAGCATGACAAATACCCCAAGACCACTGTATTCAGGAGCTGCTTAAAGATACTTTTATGTTTTGAGTCTGTCATTCATGTTGTCTTTTACTTTTTAGTTTTGTACAGTAATATCGAGTTGTTTGTTATATAACTTACCATTTTGTATTTGAAAATCCAAAAAAAAAATTATTAATGAAAAATCCAAAAGATTTTTGTTTCTTAGTTTATTTTGTCCATTTGCTTTTCCAGAACTACGCTTGATCTGATTCATGAGGGACATGATACGTAGGCAACCTACATAGGGTTCGATCGAATCATTTTTTTTAGAAAACTAAAAAAAAAGAAAAAAAAAGAAATGAAATTGTGGATGTGAGAAATAAGAGGAAAGAAAAGAGTGACAATTAAAAAGAAAAATAGAGGAAGGAAAATGAGCAAGCCAAGAAGTGCTAGAAAAGAAAGAAAAGAGAAGGTTGCAATGAACAAAATTGGGATGATGCCAAATGACCTTGTGACCCTCGAAGTCATTCTAGAACCATTAATTGTTGCTAGGGGCATTGCACGCAATGTGATATTTCTATCCGATAAATGTCCTAACGCTAACATGTTGGCTTTTGCTCCTCTTTGTTACTTTCATTATAACAGAGGGTGGTTAGCTTGTGGCACTTTGGTGATTTGTCCATACAATACAAGGTCAAAAATCAAGGAAGCCATGGCTAGCAAAGACTTGGATACAGGAGTTGTCGACCCCTCGAGGGAGATTGTGGAGTCGGAATCTGAATTGAACGAGGAGGTCCAAAGGCTGAAACAACAAATGTCTGAAATGTGTCAAGCATGGACCAATGGTCAAGGACCACCCCTTTCTTATGCTTTCCCAAAGTTTACACCCATCTCGGCTACTACCACTCCGGTTTCATTGTCCGATCAATTCTATCCATTTAGGTTCAGTCTTTATCACAATTGCACGACTATAGCTGGAACTTCTGTTGCGCACTCCCAAAGTGTGCCATTGACAACCAATCAGACAATCACTACAGTTATGCCTGTCTTCACCATCCCACAGCCAGCGGTGGTGCAGAGGAAAACTCATGAGTCACAATTTGCTACCCAGCAAGAACAATACCACTCTCCTGAGTACCACTCTTACCTATTTGATCTTCCTGCAAAGATTGAGAAGCCTGGTCAAAAAATAGCACCGGAAGAAATAACCCGAAGACTGAAAAGCTTGGAACAACAGTTGATAAACATACAAGGGCTGGCAGGTCAGAAGAGTATTGCCTTCAAGGATCTATGTATGTTTCCCGATGTTCTTTTGCCACTTGGTTTCAAGACTCCCAAATTTGATAAGTATGATGGACATGGAGACCCCATAGCCCACCCGGAAAGGTACTGCAATCAACTAAGAGGTGCGGGAGGAAATGAAGAATTACTGATGGCTTATTTTGGGCAAAGCCTTACGGGTGTAGCCTCTGAATGGTTTATGGGTCAAGACACATCTTGCTGGTATGTATGAGATGATATGGCTCAACCCTTTGTCAAACAGTTGTAATATAACATTGACATCGCCCCGGACCGTCATTCCCTCTCAAATCTAAAGAAGAAACCAACTGAAAGCTTCAGGGAATATGTTTCATTAAATGGAGAGAACAAGCAGCTAGAGTTAAGCCACCCATGGATGAACACGAGCTAATCGCTCTCTTCTTTCAGGCTCAAGAGCCCGATTACTTTCAAAACATGATGTCCGCAGTTGGCAATCATTCTTGAAAGCAATCAAAATGGGAGAAATGGTAGAGAATGGCCTTAAGACAGGCAAAATTATTAGTCAAGAAGCTCTCAAAGCTGCAACTCAGGCTGTCCAAATTGAATCTGGTAATCTTAGTGGCACGAGTGAGAAGGTTGAAGAAATGATGATGACATCAAGGTCGAGAAGAGGTCCTAGAAGAACATCTCGAAGGCATGACCAGACTCGTTTGTTTTTTGACAATTCCCCTTAGAACCCACGATACTCTGTTGCTCCACCCCAGTATGTTGTCCAGCCACCAAGACACCCCAAAAGGCGAGTGCCAGCACCGCAAAATCTGCACCAGCCTCCACAGGCCCCATAATCCACATCCAAGCCAAGCGTATAGAGGTAAACAGAGGTTGAAAGATAATTTTACACCGATATGAGAGTCCTATGCAAGCTTATTTGAGAAACTAAAGCATTATGACCTGATTGCACCTATTCCTCCGAATCATATGGACCCCCGTGCAAGAAGCTTTGATCCTTCTAAAAGGTGTGAATATCATTCCAATGCCCAGGGGCACAATGTCGAAAGTTGTCGGGATTTGAAAAGAAAGATAGAAAGAATGATTCAAGATGGGATAATTGTAGTCCAGGACAGTGACGTCCAGAATATTATGCCGAATCCTTTACCTGCGCATGATGACGTACACTTTGTGGGGATGATACGTGGTGACATGGAGTATGAGAATCCTCTTGGGAACTTGTTGAATAAAGTTAATGACATTGAAATTGATGAAGGTCCCAGTAATTTTGATGTGCAACCCAATGGCTAGGATGTCGAGATTGGTGATTGGAAAGACACTCCTTTCTTGGCTAGCCAGGGAGGAATTTTTGGTGGTTTATTCTGTTGTCATTTCTGTTGTCCGAGTTATTTTAGGGTTGTAATCCAGATATTGTCTTGTGGCTCAAACCCTTCTTTTTCTTATTTTGCCTAGTTCGTTAAGTTGTAGTAACTCGTCTTGTGTTATTTAGGATTGTTCCAGGGTTGTAACCCATGTCTATTTTGCTTGTTTTGTTCAAACCCTTTTCACCATCTGTCTAATGTAATCTCCTATTTTCTGTTAAGTTTTTGTTTAGGTCACTTTTCCTTTTATAGTTCTTTTCATGCTGACTCTAGTGACATGACATGCACGCATAATTCTCAATCTGGTCTTGAAAGTTAGTCTAATCATGAAGCAATGGCACAGTTTTAAATATGATAAAGGATGCGTTTGAGGAAACAACTAAAGATTCACGCATTCTAAGATGACCTAAACTTTGAAATGAGTGAAACTGAGGCAGTAAGTCTGGGAAATCAAGAGGTTGATAAGAGCATACAACAAGGAAATGTCTCTCAAGCAGTTTGAGGTAAATCAGTCAGTGCTTAAATGCATTCTTCCACATCAAGATAAGGTTGAGTCAAGTCTGCTTCGAACTGGCAAGGGTCATTCATTGGGACAAAGGTATCGCCCGTTGTCACTTTCTGTTTGTGTTGATGCCATCAATAGATATTGTGTATGATTTATTTGCTTATCTTCAATTGCATGCTTGTACCTGGCATTATTAAAGTTCGGTATGATGAAGGCATTTTATTATGCTACCCAAACACTTTTATCCTTTGCTACCCCCTTTTGAGCCCTAATTTTTTCTTTCATACCCCTCTTTTGGAATCAAAAATAGAGTTAGGGACTAGAAAAGGAAAAGAAAAAGAGAAAAAGAAGAAAAAAAAAGGAAAAGAGAAAAAGAAGAAAAAAAATGAAAAGGAAAAGGAAAAAAAATAACTTTGTGTTTTGAACTACGTTCGACCTGATTCTTGTCACCACAAGATACGTAGGCAGCCTTACGGTTCGGTCGCACCAAATAAAATATTTTATAATCCCCCTAAATCAATAGTGGGGCAGATTTTCTTAGAAATCCCATAAAAAAATGCCTAGACTCCTAGAAACTGGGGCAGAAGTTTTAATTTTGGCAGATCTGATTTCAAAAGTTGTAATTTTGAACCCTTTCATCTTAAATTATTTTGAGCCTTCATGCCACCTTTTCTTTCCAACCCTGTCCAAAAGCCTACATTACGGTCCAAAGAAAGACCTTCTGACCTATCTTTGAGGATGCCAAATAAAGTGTGTGGTAAAAGTCTGATCTTCTTGTATCATGGGTAATACCTTGTTCTTAGCAAAAAGAGAGAAAATGATAAAATGAGAGATTCTTATCGGTGAAAACCCTCATGGGCACCGTAAGGCGACTGTGAGTTGAGAAAAAGAGCAAAATGAGATAGGCTTGATGGTGAAAACCCTTCAGGGCACTACAAGTCGAATGAGGATTGTGGATCAGATGGGACAATTGAAGCGCTGAAGCCCAGTTTCACAGCGAAGAGGTACAACAAGAGTTGAATATTACACTTGCTTGAGAGATTAGGCCACTTAATCAAAAGGTGCATGTCATGGTCATTAGAGTTGGTATCCACATCTGATAAGTTTCTACTTTGTAATTTTCTTGTTAGGTATCATCTCTTTCTCTTGTCCCTTATTTTGTTCCTCTTGTTTTGTTTGAGTCCCTTCTTGAGTCTGTTGGTCAGAACAAGTGAGAAATAACTTCAAAATTTGCTACCAGCTTTCCCATTGCACAAAACAAATTTGGCTAGCACATCAAAGTGACATAAGTCAGGCAAAAGTGGTGTGCGCACTGAGTTGGTAACAATCAACATGATTTGGGATTCATGTGAAATGCAAGGGTTCGGTAAATGTCAATTCATGAGCAAAATACAAAAGATAGAGGATATTGGGATCGAATGGAGCAGAGGTTTTTTCTGTGATAAGGGTTGAAAGAAAATGGGTAGTCGATAACAGGCAAGGTCTTCCAAGTTGAAATCAAAGTTATCTTGGCAAGTGCAGAAGCAGCCACCTTCAAGGTCAAGGCCACAAACTAACCACCATATTTAAACTCACAGGTTTTCTTTGTTTGAAACAGGAACAAAGCAGTGCAAGCAAGTTGGTTCAAAAACAAGGAAACAAAAAGAAAAGAAAAGAAAGAAAAAGAAAAAAAAAAAGAAGAAGAGAGAAGCCGACAAAGGGAAGTTTCTCAAATCGTCGCTCTTACCTCTCTTGCTAGTGTGCAAAAAATGTTGCCATTACTCTTCACATTTTTCCTCCTAGGATAAAAGACCTAGTCTGATGAATTTTCTCCTAGGATCAAAATCTTAGTCTGATGAACTTTCTCCTAGGATCAAAATCTTAGTCTGGTGAATTTTTCTCCCAAGATAAGAAGGACCTAGTCTGATGAATTTTCTCCTAGGATCAAAATCTTAGTATGATGAATCTTTCTCCTAAGATAATAAAAAAGAAGGACCTAGTCTGATGAACTTTCTCCTAGGATCAAAATCTTAGTCTAATGAATTTTTCTCCTAAGATAGAAGACCTAGTTTGATGAACTTTCTCCTAGGATATAAATCTTAGTCTGATGAACCTTTCCCCTAAGATACCAAAAAAAAAATATAGGTCTGATGAATTTTCTCCTAGGATAGAAATCTTAGTCTGATGAATTTTTCTCCTAAGATAGAAAACCTAGTCTGATGAATTTTCTCCTAGGATAGATTTTTAGTTTTCTTATGTTATTAATCTTTAGTTTTCTTGAAATCAGGGGTCCCGCCTGGAGAATAGGGTCAGTTTTTACTTTATTCAAGCTTAGTTTATAGTTTTTCGCAAGCTCAATCTTAAATCTAGGAGATGCACTTCCTAGTCTGGGTCATTCAGGTTCTATTCTTAGCAGATGCACTTGCTAGTCAAATATTCTTGGTTTGATTCACAGGAGACGCACATCCCAGTCAAGTCTTTAGTTTTACTCTCATCATTGCATCAATAGCATATGTGATTTACAGTTTTGCTAACAACTCACAAATCTTCCTAATGCAAACTGGGGCAGAAAATTTTGTTTGTTTTGTTGTTTTGATTGCAGGCACCCACCTGGAGAATGAGGGAATTCGTTTCGAAATTATTTCAAGTTTTGGCAATCAAGCGCCCACCTGGAGAACAAGGGAACACAATTCAAGTTTTGGTAATCAGGCGCCCACCTTGATAACAAGGGAATACATTTCAAGTTTTCACATCAGGCGCCCATCTGGATAACAAGGGAATACAGTTCAAGTTTTGGCAATCAGGCGCCCACCTGGAGAACAAGGGAATACAGTTCAAGTTTTGGCAATCAGGCGCCCACCTGGAAAATAAGGGAATACAGTTCAAGTTTTGGTAATCAGGCGCCCACCTGGAGAACAACATACAGTTCAAGTTTTGGCAATCAGGCGCCCACCTGGAAAACAAGGGAATACAATTCAAGTTTTAGCAATCAGGCGCCTACCTGGAGAACAAGGGAATACAGTTCAAGTTTTAGCAATCAGGCGCCCACCTGGAGAACAAGGGAAGTCATTTCAGAATCCAATTCATGTTAGAAGTAGCAGAAGCTCGCGGCAAGAATGTGAGTCAACAGTTAGAGATGATCAACAGAAGTAATCTCAATCCAGAATAAAAAAGAAAAACAAAAAAAAGAAAAAAAAAGAAAGAAAAGGGAAGTGAATCCAAAATGCAGAAGCTGAGACAAGAGGTGGATTGCTCAAGACATGAGTAAAGTCACAAGCATGGTGTGTCCGATTTTGATCCGAAAAGCTGAAGAAGAATGAACTAGCACCTGCAACTAGCAAGCGTCAAGGTTCAAATCTAAAAGTCTGCATGAAGAAGCATTCAAGACTCAAGATCAAGATTCAGAAGACTTATAGATAGGAATCTTGTAACTCATAGTTGACATGCTTAGTTAGTCTTTTTCATTTTTTGATTTTGATGTAATATTAGGACCGCGGACCGGAATCTCGACAGAATGGCACCTCGACCGACTCTCCACCTCAGTATACTCCATCACCTCATTCGCTTCTGAACTACACATGGCCTGATTTCTTTATAGCCAAGGATACGTAGGCAGCTCAGATACCAGGCTCGGTCACATTCTCTTCTTTTCTCTTAGTTTTTGGTCTCTCTAAATAAGGGTCGCTCAAAAAGCCTGTCTTGTCGTTCTTTGTCTGAAAACTCTTCGTGTTTCCAGTCAAAGAGGGGTAGCTGTAGACATGTAATTTTTGACCCTCCCCAAGATTTTACATATTTTAGCGTTTAAATATTTTGTCTAGGTCTAGTATCGTTATTTTAACTAGTTTTGACTCTTTTACTATATTTTAAGAACAAAATTGGAAATTACAAAAATAGCTCCATATTTCTCTATTTAATTCACGTATTAGATATTTTTAGAAGGATATATTACTTTTAACCTATTTTATTTTAATATAATTCGAAAATACAAAAATAGTTACACTTTGTTTTCAAGGATATTAGTGTTTTTAGTAGTAGTATTATCTTAATTTGCGATGATTTTAATCTAATCTTATTATTGTTTTAGCATTACATTTGAAAAATATCAAAAATAGTTTCATATTTTATATATAATTTAGTTTAATTAATTAGATAGATTATTGCAATATGTAGTATATTTAGCTTATATTAAAAGGTATTTATCTAAGATTTGCACATTTTTCTTTTAGTCCAATTTTAAAATCCAAATATGAAGCCCAAGACCCATGACCCATCTTCCCTTTTAATCCCCATCTCTTCCACTAACAACTCTAGAAAATCCTAACACACATCTAACCTAGAGCAGCCGCCCTCCACTCCCCTTCACCAAAAAAAACAACACCAGCCGCTCCCCCTCTCATATCCATCTTCAACCTTAATACACAACCAAGACACCACACAAAAAAAACCCTAGAGAAGAACCTAAGGAGCCGCCGCCAGCCTTTCTCCTCCACCATCCCTGCCGCCCAAGCTCACCAGAGCTGAAACCCTCCTGCTTCACGCACACAAAGCCGTCCACCTTAACCCTCTGTCACAGCCACAACAGAACCAACCAGCTGCTCCCCTCACGCCTCACCGCCGCGGGACATCATCACCAGCAGCCAATGATTGCCCTACAGCCGCCGCCCTCTTCTCCACGCCTCAAAGATCAACGGCCCTCTTCAAGAACAGACCCCATCAGCGGCTGCTTCTTCACCTCACAAAAACGACCACACTTCACATCCCCTACTGCCGACGACCACTCAAACTCGCCGAAACACACCCCATCACAGACCAAGCTCATCTCTACCCTCATTCTCAAACACACACGCACACACATATAGAGAAGAGATGATACAGTAGGGTACGGACAGAACAGTCAGGGAAATGAATTAGGAAAAACACATACAAAGAAAATGAAAAAAAAACGCGTGCCACTGTCCGTCAAATTTTGGTTTTTAAAAAATGGGTGTCATCCGAAGTTGCGTTTGTTCAGGGTTTCCGGTGCCGGTTCGATGTTCATTTGGTCGCGATCCCATTCGCTTATTAATGTCAAAGTCATCCTAGCATTCGAATTTCAAATTCAATCGAAGGTCCATCTCGTTCTCCTCCTGTTATTATGCTAATTGTGTGCTATTTTGGTTGAACTTCTTTTGATTGAGTTACAGCTGGCCTTTTCTTTAGTTGAATGAATTCCATTGGCCGAATACATTTGGGATATAAATTGACGAAATAATATATGTGATGAATAGTGAGTAATTTGAGAATTAGACATGAATTTAAGATGAAGTAATTTGGAATTGGGATTAACTTCACATTCTTGTTTATCTGTTGTGTCTTAGGGATGGGAAAAGAATGGGCTCGTTAGTATTTAATTTATCTACATGCTTTAGGATTGAGTTCGGTCTAAATACATGAAATGAGAAATCAAAAGAGAAGCATGCCATGTATTGTTCTTTTAGTTTTGTTTTATTTATTTTACTATTTAGCCGCTAGTAGTATGCTTAGGCCGACCACACTTGGGTAGGTAAGCCATAGGATTTTTGTTAGTTATTATGCTAATTGTGTGCTATTTTGGTTGAACTTCTTTTGATTGAGTTGCAGCTGGCCTTTTCTTTAGTTGAATGAATTCCATTGGCCGAATACATTTGGGATATAAATTGACGAAATAATATATGTGATGAATAGTGAGTAATTTGAGAATTAGACATGAATTTAAGATGAAGTAATTTGGAATTGGGATTAACTTCACATTCTTGTTTATATGTTGTGTCTTAGGGATGGGAAAAGAATGGGCTCGTTAGTATTTAATTTATCTACATGCTTTAGGATTGAGTTCGGTCTAAATACATGAAATGAGAAATCAAAAGAGAAGCATGCCATGTATTGTTCTTTTAGTTTTGTTTTATTTATTTTACTATTTAGCTGCTAGTAGTATGCTTAGGCCGACCACACTTGGGTAGGTAAGCCATAGGATTTTTGTTAGTACTTTTATTCTTATTTCATTTTTATTTCTAGTTTCTTTTATTAGGTGGGGACGACCTGGAGCCTCTTGTGTGTTTATTTCATTTTTGTGTGTTTTACCTCAATTTGAATGTTTTAAAAGCCGATTAGATCATTTATGCAACCGTACTAGTTACGGAACTTGGGGAGTGCCTAACACCTTCTCCCCGAGTCAAATGAACTCCCTTACCCGAATCTCTGGTGTAGACTTAGTTTTGGAGTCCAAAGTGTTTTAAAAGGAAAATCATTTAAAAAAGCGGTGACCTGGCACACCGAAACCAATGTTAGGTGGCGACTCTGAAAAATCCTTTTTGAACACAATCTTTTTGTCACTTTTTAATTAAAAACCCTTTTGGGCTTTACAAATCACTTTTATTATTTATAAGAGGGTTAGTGTAGAAGTAAAAAAGGGGTGTGACACTTGTGACACTATTTCCTGGCACACACATTAGTAGACTATTCTTTTGGGATGTAATCACTTAATTATGACTTCATTTGGTCACTTCAGCTTTAAATTGCCTAAACTATTTGTTATTATCGAATGTTTTAAATTTTATCTACTAAATGTTGGAAATATTTTGGTAACATAAATGAAACCCATTAGTTGGTTAAGGATGGTTTGCCTAACCTCGGTGTTGGGTGCCATCGCGGCCTAAATTGGAAATTGGGTCATGACAACATGGTATTAGAGAACTAGGTTCACGTAGGTCTCATAAGTTATGGGCAAACCTGGTAGTGCCTTGCGGATTGGTACGGAGACGTCTCTACTTATCTTCGAGAGGATATATGGTGTTAGGAAACTACTCCTTATTCAGCTTCTATCGTGCAGTTGATAGTATACTAAATTTCCTTCTTCTATTGTCTCACAAATGGTGAGGACACGCACGACAGACGTTCCAGACCTGGGAGGAGCTGCTCAGGCTTCTGGGCACGCAGCTGCTGTATATCAGACTCCGGGTACTCTACGCGTGGGCGGTACTCAGCCACTTGCAGCAATGGCACCTGAGCCTAGACCAGCTGTGGACGACGATCCACAGAGGTTATTGGACATATGGAATAGGCTACACCCTCCTATCTTCGGAGGTGAGCGTCATGAGGATGTCTAGGATTTTATTGATAGGTGCAGGGACAGACTGCACAACATGAGGATATTGGAGTCCCATGGAGTAGATTTCACCGCCTTCCAATTAGAGGGCAGGACCCGTAGATGGTGGCAGTCTTACCTTCTCGGCAGACCATCAGGTTCTCCTCCTATGACTTGGGGTCAGCTTACACAGCTTCTATTGGATAGGTATATTCCACCCTCTCAGAGGGAAGAGTTACGGTGTCAATTTGAGCAGCTCGAGCACGATCAAATGTTTTTGACCGACTATGAGGCGAGATTATCTGAGTTGTCTTGCCATGCACTCATGATACTTCCTACCGGCGCAGAGAGAGTGCAAAGATTTGTTGCGGGGTTACAACCCGATATTCGAGATGGGGACTGAGTATCAGCTAGTGGTGGAGATTGCTCGGATGATTGAGTGTTATCGGCAGAGGGGTAGAGAGCAGTTGCATCAGGATAAGAGGACCCAATTCTTTGGAGAGTTTAGAGGTGCCCCGACTAGGGGTAGAGGTTACCTTGGGAGGGGTCAGCCCAGCAGGCCCCCATATTCAGCACAACCACCATCTCTTCGAGGCGCTCCAGTGAGGCCTTATTTCAGTGCAATGCCGGAGAGTTCTTACCACCCACCAGCTACTCAGGGTTCCTCTGGCGGGTATTCTAGTCATCAGGGTTCTTCCAGTGCTTACTTCAGTGCTATGCCAGAGAGTTTTTATCGCCCACCAACCATTCAGGGTTCCTCTAGTGGGTATTCAGGCTATCAGAGTCAGATATCGGGTCAACATTCTATGGTACCGAGAGGTTATTACGAGTGTGGAGATCCGGGTCACATAAAGAGGACATGACCCAGACTTCAGAGCAAGAAAGTACAACAGGGCCATCATCCCATGATTGCAGCACCAGCTGCCCGACCACCCAGAGGTGGGGGACAAGCTGGTAGGGGCCGTCCTAGAGGTGGAGGCCAGGCAGGGGGAGGTCACTCAGCTATTGCTCAGCCAGGCGGAGGCCAGCCAGCCGTCGCTCCAGCTAGATTCTATGCTTTTCCAGACAGACCAGATGCAGTGGACTTAGATGTCGTGATCACATGTACTATTTCTGTCTGCGGTAGGGATGCTTCGATATTGTTTGATCCAGGGTCTACATATTCATATGTGTCATCTCTGTTTGCTCATTTCCTGAATATTCCTCGTGAGTCCTTGGGTAATCCTATCTATGTGTCCACTCCTGTGGGCGATTCTGTGGTTTGGATCAGATCTACCGGTCATGTGTGGTTACTTTTTGTGGTTACGAGACTAGAGCCGACCTTCTGTTACTTGACATGATCGACTTTGAGGTCATCTTGAGCATGGATTGGTTATCTCCATATCACGCCATTCTTGATTGTCATGCCAAGACTGTTACTTTAGCGATGCCAGAGTTGCCGAGATTGGAGTGGAAGGGGTCTTCCATTAGTTCATCTAGTCGGGTTATCTCTTTTCTGAAGGCTCGACATCTGGTCGAGAAGAGTTGTTTGGCGCATCTAGCATAAGTTCGGGACAGCACTGCAGAGTCTCCGACGATTGATTCAGTGCCAGTAGTTCGGGAGTTTGCCGATGTGTTTCCTTCTGAACTTAGGCATGCCACCAGATCGTGACATTGGTTTCTGCATTGATTTGGCTTCAGGTACCCATCCTATATCTATTCCACCGTACCGTATAGCTCCGAAAAAGTTGAAGGAGTTGAAGGAGCAGCTTGAGGAGTTGTTAGCAAAGGGGTTTNTGAGACCCAGTGTATCACCTTGGGTGTACCAGTGTTATTGTGAAGAGAAGGATTGGGGCATGNNNNCCATCAGAACAAGACCTGTTGCCTCGTATGATGAAATTGTTTTTTGACCCAGTTTTGCAGGGGGTTGCTTGGGGGAGTTTTTTTTTTCAAAAGGATGACCTTTGAGATCNNGTCGGGTCGTCGAGAGTCGTCCCCCGTAACCGACCGTCGTCCCTTTCCTTTCGTTACGTTAAGTAAGTAGTTGGTCCCGTACTTTAATTTAGTTAACGGTTTTACCCGGTTTTAACGGTTTAGGTTAGTTAGTTTTACGTTTTTTTCGGAAAACGGTTTTCGGTTACCGGTTACCGGTTTTAACGGTTTACGGTTACGTACGTAGTAGTAGTAACGTAACGTTAGGTTTGGTTTCGGTTACGGGTTACCCGGTTTTAACGTTTTAACGTTTTAACGTTTTACGTTTTTACCCGTTTTTTTACGGAAAAAAAAACGAAAAAAAACGAAAAAAACCGTTTTTACCGTTTACGTTTTACGGTTTAACCGGTAAACCGTAAACCGTTACCGTTTTACGTTTACGTTAACGTTTAAACCGTTTACCCGTTAACCCGGTTAACCGGGTTACCCGGGGTTACCGGGGGGGTTAACAAAAATACCGGGTAACCGGGTACCGGTAACCCGTAAACCGTAAACGTTTTACGGTTTAACGGGTAACGGGTTAAACGGGTTACGGTTACCGGTTTACCGTTAACCGGTAAAAACCCGTTAAACCCCGGGTAAACCGGGTAACGGGTAACCGGTAACCGGTTAACCGTTTTTAAACCGTTTT
>NW_017670545.1:26502-34242 GCF_001879085.1 Nicotiana attenuata
GGGGGAGCACGAGCAACATTTGAGAGTAGTGCTTCAGAAACTCCGAGAGCAGACTTTTATGCCAAGTTCTCCAAGTGTGAGTTTTGGCTTGAGTCAGTAGCATCCTTGGGACATGTTGTATCAGGAGAGGGTATTAAGGTGGATCCTAAGAAGATTGAGGCAGTTCAAAGTTGTCCACGTCCTACTTTAATGACTGAGATCAGGAGTTTACTGGGGTTAGCAGGTTATTATCGCCGATTTGTGCAAGGTTTTTCGTCCATTACAGCACCTTTGACTAGATTGACCCAGAAGGGTGCCCCTTTCCGTTGGTCTGATGAGTGTGAGGCGAGCTTTCAGAAGCTCAAGACAGCTTTGACCACCGCACCAGTTCTAGTGCTGCCTTCCAGCGCGGGGATGTATACAGTTTATTGCGATGCTTCACGCATTGGCTTGGGATGTGTATTGATGCAGGAGGGGCGAGTTATTGCATATGCTTCACTTCAGCTGAAGATTCATGAGAAGAACTACCCCGTGCATGATTTGGAGTTGGCAGTGATTGTTCATGCTCTTAAGATTTGGAGGCATTACTTGTATGGGGTGTCATGTGAGGTTTATACAGACCACCACAGTTTGCAGCACTTGTTCAAGCAGAGGGATCTTAATTTAAGGTAGTGTAGATGGCTTGAGTTACTAAAGGACTATGACATCACCATTCTTTATCATCTGGGCAAGGAAAATGTGGTCGCGGATGCCTTAAGAAGGAAAGCAGAGAGTATGGGTAGCTTGGCATTCATTTTAGCAGAGGAGAGACCACTAGCTTTGGGCATTCAGTCATTGCCTAACAGACTTGTGACTTTGGACATTTCAGAGCCCAGCCAGGTCCTTGCGTGTTTTGTTGTTCGGTCTTCACTATTGGGGAAAATCAAGGCTCGGCAGTTCAATGATCTGTATTTGGCAGTTCTTAGAGAGACGGTACTACAGGGTAGTGCCAAGGAGGTTTCTATTGGCGAGGATGGTGTTCTGCGACTCCAGGGTCGCCTATGTGCCCTAATGTCGATGGCTTGAGGGAGAGGATTCTATAGGAGGCACACAATTCACGGTATTCCATTTATCCATGTGCTACGAGGATTTATCGAGACCTAAAGTAGCATTATTGGTGGCGGCGGATAAAGAAAGACATAGTTGAGTATATGGCTAGGTGCTTGAATTGCCAGCAGGTTAAGTATGACCACCAGAGGCCAGGTGGCCTACTTCAGCAGATGCCTATACCTGAGTGGAAATGGGAGCGCATTACTATAGACATCATAGTTGGGTTTCCGCGGACCTTGCGGAAGTTTGATGCAATTTGGGTCATTGTCGACAGGTTGACCAAGTCAGCACACTTTATTTCGGTTGTGACTACTTATACTTCAGAGATGTTGGCTCAAATCTACATTCGGGAGATAGTTTAGTTGCACGGTGTTCTTGTTTCTATCATATCAGATAGAGGCCCTCAGTTCACTTCACATTTCTGGAGAGCTGTTTAGAGTGAGTTGGGGACCCGTGTGGAGCTCAGCACAGCATTCCATCCTCAAACCGATGGACAATTAGAGCGGATAGTTCACATTTTGGAGGACATTCTTAGAGCATGTGTGATTGACCTTGGAGGGCAGTGGGATCAGTTCTTGCCCTTGGCAGAGTTTGCTTACAACAACAGCTATCAGTCCAGTATCGAGATGGATCCATTTGAGGCTTTATATGGCCGGCGATGTCGTTCTCCTATCGGGTGGTTTGAGCCTGGTGAGGCTAAGTTGTATGTACAGACTTGGTGAAAGATGCCTTGGAAAAGGTAAAATTGATTTAGGAAAGACTTCGCACAGCACAGTCCAGACAGAAGAGTTATGTGGATCAGAAGGCGCGTGATATATCATTCATGGTCGGCTGATGTGCCGGAGAATTTCGGCACATTTCAATACTAATTGCTTAGATTTTAGCTTGTTTTAATGCAATTATCTCCTTTACTTATGTAATTTTGGTATTTTTTTACAGTACATAAGGACTAAGGACCCAACAGCATGGAAATGAAAGCAAAAAAGACAAGAAAAGAGCAAAATGCAGCAAAATGATGGTTCTGCGACGCATTATGCGATCGCCGATCACATATGCGTGCCGCAAAATGAACACTCAGATCGCAGACAAAAACAGATTCCTGGGCAAATTTCAAGTCAAGAATGCGGTCCACTACGCGACCGCAGAACCTGTCTGCGAGCCGCAAAGTGAAGCGCAAACCAACCATGAAGGTTGCTGAAGGACGAATGTGCGATGCAAAATGCGATCGCATTTCTGCAATGTGAACCGCAAAGCTGGAATGCGATGAAGATGTGAAAACTAGGGTTTCAGTCAGCGATTGAGACGTCCAAAATGCGGACCGCATGTCACTTATGCGACGAGAATGCGACTGCATTTCTGACCTCAAAGGGTATTTTTGTCCGTTTTCTGTCACGATTTTCAGTCCACTATAAATAGCTTTATGATGTTTTTGTGGGCTCATCTTGTCTGATTTTTGAGCTACATTCCAAGACTTAAATATTCTACACTTTTTGCATCTTGTGAGTCAAAAATCTTCACTTTGTAAGCTTTATGGAAATTAATATTCTCTTGCTTTTGTATTTTAGTATGAGTAGCTAACTTTAAATACTAAGGTTGTGGACCCTAAATGGGTGTTATGTTAATGGGTATTTAACATTGAATATATATATAATGGTTGGTTGATATCTATTTATTTCTCATTCTTCATTTATTGTTGGTGGTGGCAAACATTAACAAATGACATTAAATTCTTGCTTTGCTTGGGAAAGTGGGTTACAATTTGGAAGAAGTAAATAGCAAAGACTCAAGGCTTTAAACCTTGTTTAATGAAATCGCTTAGGAATAAGTGAGTTTTATTTGGCATAAATTGATTTCTCTTAATTGCGACTCTTTTACATTTGGAAAAATTATAAAGAGGAAATACTACCCAATTATTGGGAAATATTGAGTATGTCACACCTCCTTTTGGCTACACCCGCAAGGGCATAAAGGAGTTTTTCCAATTAAAGGACAATCGGAACGGGATTTATTATTAAGATTTCAGAGTCGCCACTTGGGAGATTAACGGTGTCCCAAGTCACCGGTTGAATCCCGAACCGAGGAAATTATAACTCTATTAATAGTCCGCGAGCCAGAAATCCGGGTAAGGAATTCTGTTAACTCGGGAGAAGGTGTTAGGCATTCCCGGGTTCCGTGGTTCTAGCGCGGTCGCCCAACTGTCATATTTGGCTTATTTATTTGATTTTACTACATGTCTTATCTTACATGCTTTTTAACTTTGAACCGCTTTTATGTTATTAGTTTAAGAGAATTGCAACGTCGTGAAAACATGTCTCGAATCGCGTCACATAAATGCACCCGCGATTTTTGACACATTTCGACTTCGTTGAGATTTGGATTTGGGTCACATAAATGTGCACCCGTAATTAAGAAGGTAAGATTATTAAAAACGCGCCTAAAGTGACTAACGAGTTATTATCTTTGGGGAAGGCCGCGAAATTCGCTAAACGACCTATCCCGAAGTCTAAGTATTTTAGTATAAACAATTATCGAGGGCCCCGCAATTCTACATTTTTTATTTTTTGGCGAGGCTCATCTCATTTTTATTTAAAGACCAATCCTAAAACGACTATGATTTTTTTATTTATTTTTGTCCCTAACAAATAAGTCCTAATTAATTGGTTATTGAATTGAAGCAAACTAAATGGTAACTTTATACCAAAGCCGAACTGGCCAGCTACCAATTTCAGCCCAGGCCCAAACATACACGGTCATAAAAAGGGACCTGGGCTGCTTGTTAGTGAATTGAGGTCCACTGCCTGAGTTCGAACCTTGGTGGGGGCACAATACCCACCGGCCCCAATTAATCCCCAACACCAGCTATAGACGTCACCTTGGCACTTAACGCCCGTTTTACTTATTAATTCACTTGGTTCACTTAACACTTAATTCAACACTTAATAAGACATTGATTATTCTGATTCCAACTATGCCAAAACCTAAACAGGAATTCGATTACACTTCATTGAAGCTGCAAGTTTAGAAGAAATGAAATTAAATCCAGAATTTAACAATCTGGCCAATTCAAGTTCAGTTTCAATTTAATACAGTCCAAACAGTGAATCTAGCTACAATTACACAATGAGGTGCTGAATTCAAATTACTACCTTCCAGCTAATTCAAAATCAACTTTCAGTCTAATACAAATCAAAATTTTAAAAGTCCAAAACAATTCTAATGACTTACAATATCCCAATGTCTATACTATAACCATTCTGATCTATGAGCATATATTAGCATCAAATAACTTCAAGCAGTTCAATTACAACTCAATTAAAAGGAAAACACAACAACAGTCCATCTGAAACGAAAACACAACAGAGCAGGCGGCTAAGTATATCAGAAACAGCTTCTTCGTTTCACTCTTAGGATTGGAGATCTACATCACACTGAATTCAGGATGTGTACCTGGGATTGAACTGCAAAAGTGAAGAAGTAGTGAAGGTCAGTTGAAGCAGTCGTGAATAACAGCCCAGATTTAACGCAGCAAATCGATTTCAGTCCCAAAAACACCACAGGAATCAACAGCAACAAATCAGGCTCCAACAGCAAATGAAAACCACATTAATTGAACCCAAGTGCACTCAAAATTAACCAAAATCCCTTGAACTTGAACTGAATGATATACATACACTGCTCAAACCCTCTTTTAAAACTTTTGCTGATCAGGAACTCGACCTAGAGCTAATATTTAACTTGATTTCTAAGATCTCTTCAATAGAACAGTACCTATGGAAATTTCTACTGTTTTTTTTTGTATTCTGTTTTTGATTTGTTTTTTTGAATTTCAATTTCAAATCTGTAAGAAAAAGCTGTGAAAGAGCTATATTTTTTTGGGGAAATTCTATGGCTGAAAAACCTCCTTCTTAAGGCACTATTCATTGCCTTTTATAGGCAAAATGAGGGCAGCCCTCAGATCTTGTGTTTGCCCTCTAGTCCCTATTTTATTTACTTATTTTGTCCCTTACTTATTGACTTGTGTCACAAGTTAGTACCCTAAACTTCCTCAAATTCTAAGCATACCCCTATCTAGAAAGATCTAGGGAGTTCTAGCACTAACTAGAACATGATTCTCCCATCCCAAATATCCAATTTGCCCCCTGGAATTAATCTAAAACTACAACTATAACCAAACAAACCCCTAATCTCTGACTTACCAACATATTGAAAACTAATCCTAATTCGAACAAAAACTAACAAACTAAGATTGAACTAATCAGCTAAGACTTGACATAAACAAGACTAAACAAGAATTAATTTAAACCAACATTGATAGACTAACTAGCAAATTAAAAGAAATATAACTGAGAACTGAACTAAATCAAAGTTTGGAACAACTAGAATAACATGGCTGGAAATAAACCCACACCAGGATAACAAGCTAATCGGCGTCAATCAATTATGGAATTAATCTCAAAGAAGTGAAATCATTGAATTAAAAATGAACAAAAATCAATCAATAACTCCAAGAACTAAAACAAACTCAAATGAACAGACGAGAGGGCAATTGGCCAAACCAAGAACAAAATAAAAATGAACTCACTGGCGGGTTCCCAAACTCAAAAGCTCGACCGATTCCATTGAGATTCGAGGGCCCCTAATCTTGAATTCATCACGAGGGAAGAGAAAAGACCATACAACAACAAACTTGGCTGATTTTAGAGAATTTAGGGTTTCCGGCCAACTTTAACTAAAACTTCGAGACGCCTGGAGATGATTTGAAGAAAACTAATTGAAGATTCGGGCAAAAGATGGTAAGGAGAACCTATGGTGTTAATTTGGAGAGATTTGGACGAAGTAGCGTCCTCGCCGGAAAGTTTAGATTTAAAATTCGAAGGCCTAGGATGAGATTTGAAATAAATGGATTATGAATTCGGACAGAGGAGGAAGAGGAGAATCATGGGTGTTATTTTGGGAGTGAACGGCGATGATGGTGTTCGCCGGCGGCGGCGGCTCTGGCGAAATACAGAAGTGTACGAGGAAGGCGACTTATGTTTTTTGGGTTTTGAAATTAATTGGACAGCTTTATGTGAAATCAAGATCTATCCTGGGCCGTTGGATTAAAAACGTTGGACAGCCGAGATCTAATGACGCGAAACGGCGTCGTTTCAGTGGCATGGGGGCTGGACCGGGTCAGGGTTCGATTGGGCTTGGGTGTGGAGTGATCTGGGCTGAGTATTTGGGCTGAAGAAATGGCCCAATTGTGACTAATGAGAGCAGCCCTCTTTTCTTTTAATTCCCTTTTTATTTTCTCTTTATTCAATTTTGTTTTGTTTTCATTTTTGTATTTTATATATTTATTTGTATTTTATTTTCTGATTTTATAAAAATGCTAAAAATTAAAATAAAGTCCTAATATATTTCAAAGTTAAACTAATTAACTCCTAAAATTGTTTAAAATCTATTTCGTGACGAATTCTCAATTAAACAATTAAAAATGCAAGAGCGAACTATTTTTGTTATTTTCTTTATATTTTGTTCTAAAAGCAAACTTAACCGTTAATTAATCCTGAATATGAAATTAAATCCTAAATGCAAGTGCCCAGTATTTTTTTTTATATTTTTCATATGAATTAAAATGTACAAATAAATGCAAACAATTAACAGAAAAACACAAACTTCACAAAATTGCAAAGAAATCATGTTGTTTGGAATTTTGGGAATAATTCATATATAGGGCAAAAATCACGTGCTCGCAGTAAGTTTTTACCCAATAGTTATTATCAACATTCTAATAAGGTGGAACAAATAACCTTAACAGCACCAGTCCCAAACTTCATATCTACAAGTATTTCATCACAAACTATTAGAAGCTTTCGTCCATTGAAAGGATGAATAGCAAATTTTCCATGAAGATGACTGTATCTCTTGTCTTTGGGGTGTACAGCAATACCTGTATCCCCAAGCACTGTTTCTACCCTATTTGTTGCCACAACAATTTCACCAAGATCTCCTTCCAAAGGGTAGGCAAATGATGTCAGAACTCCAAACTCCTCAGGTTCTTTGTATCCAGGCACATTTAAAAGTATCCTCTCTTTGATGTCTATACACTACTAGAATTCCGGAAAAAAGCGACCCAAAAAAAGCGACCAAAGTTGGTCTGTCACAAAAAGCGACCAAAGTTGGTCGCTAAATTAGCGAAAATAATAAAATAAATATTTGAAATATATTAGCGACCAAGATTGATCGCTACTTGGTCGCAAATTTCGTCAAAATATTAACCGGACTGGTCAGACTTGCTTGGTCAAAGGTAAACTGAGATTAGCGACCATCTTTGGTCGCTAAAAGGGGACCCACCTATAAAACTTTAATAATTATATTATTATTTTAAAAAAATTATAAAATATAAATATATATAATTTAAAATTAGCGGCCAACGTTGGTCGCTAAATAAAGGGTAAGAAGTTAGCGACCAACTTTGGTCGCTAAAATGTGACCCAATTATAAAATTTTAATAATTATATATTTATTTAAAAAAATTTATAAAATATAAATAAATATAATTCAAAGTTAGCGACCAAAGTTGGTCGCTTAATGAAATGGAGACCAACTTTGGTCGCTAATCTGGGACCCAGTTCTAACGTTTACCAATTATATTACTATTCTAAATATTATATAAAATATAAATAAATC
>NW_017670545.1:36173-37719 GCF_001879085.1 Nicotiana attenuata
AAGTGGGAGCGAGTGGTACGCCTACCACAAATGATATTGAAATGGGAGCGAGTGGTACGCCTACCACAAATGATATTGAAATGAGAGCGAGTGGTACGCCTACCACAAATGATATATTGAAATGGGAGCGAGTGGTACGCCTACCACAAATGATATATTGAAATGGGAGCGAGTGGTACGCCTACCACAAATGATATTGAAATGGGAGCGAGTGGTACGCCTACCATGAGTGATATTGAATTGGGAGCGGGTGGTATGCCTACCACGAGATAATGAGAAATGGGATCGGGTTGCACGCCTGCAACAAGATGAGTTGAATATGAAAGTTGTTTTACCTTTTCATTATTGTTATAAGTTAAACTGTAGATGTACGTACCATTATTCCTGATATTTTGATTCTATCTGTTACCCTGAAGCATGCTCCCTTCCCCAGCTTAAATTGTTATTTCTTGCTATTTTTCCATTGTACTTGTATGTATATATCTGCACAGGTTTATCTGGAGTCTGGTCCTAGCCTCGTCACTACCTCGCCGGGGTTAGGCCAGACACTTACCAGCACATGGGGTCGGTTGTGCTGATGCTACACTCTGTGCTATTTGCACAGGTCCAGGTTTCGAGCAGCAGCAGCAGCAGCATTAGTACGGGAGCAGGCCTTTAGTCCGGTGAGACTCGAGGTAGCCTTGCAGGCGTTCGCAAGCCCGGCGTCTCCCTTATTCTCTCTTTTCAGCCTGTTGCCTCATTGTATTCGAGACAAACAGCTTATGTTTTCTTTCAGACGTTTGTGTTTAGTATTTCTTAGTAGTTCGTGAGTATTGTGACACGAGTCTTGGGTAGAGACTTATATTGACTATTCCACATTTTGATTCAGTTTCTATAATTAAGACTTCCGCTACTATTTAATTTCGTTGTTTTTATATTGTTGCTATAAATTGTTAAAAAGGGATTATGTTGTAAACGAAAAGCAGCTAAATTTGGCTTGCCTAGCTTCTACGAGTAGGCGCCATCACGACTCCCGAGGGTGGGAAATCCGGGTCGTGACAAGTTGGTATCAGAGCTCTAGGTTACATAGGTCTCACGACTCAAGGACAAACTTAGTAGAGTCTGAGGGATCGGTACGGAGACGTCTGTATTTATCCCCCAGAGGCTACCGAGTTAGGAAAAGTTTCACATTTGTTCCTTCTTGTCGTGTGGTTTGGTTTCTCAATGCTAAATGAATTTCTACTCTGTTCTTTCGCAGATGGCGAGAACACGTGCTTCTTCATCTTCCGATCAGCAGTCCGAGCCCCTGACGGCTCCCGCTAGGGGCAGAGGACGAGGCCGAGGCCATGCTAGAGGCCGAGGTAGGGGCAGAGCTCATCCCCGAGCAGCAGCACCAGCGGCGGAGCCTCAGGTTGACTTTGAGGAGGAGGTTCCGGCCCCAGCCGCAGCAGTTTGGTTGGGCCCGACGCTCAGGTCCCACGAGGGGTTTAGTTGGTCTACCCCACGTCCTTTACGGTACGCGTCTAGTCTGATTGGTAGGGTCCGTCCATGGAGAGTGTCACCCGAC